>NW_008668930.1:0-57431 GCF_000695815.1 Acanthisitta chloris
GCTGTTCCTATAACCATAATAGTGAGGAAACCAGTAAAGCTGATGTAGTGGCTCTTTGGAGAAAACTCTCCCTTATCTTGCCACTTTGGAATGGAAAATGGGGATTGGCTCAAACAACATAAACTTACAGGAGAAATGAGGGAAGCTGATTCCATGGACATGCACTGGTGTGTGGAAAAACTCATGTGTATTCAAAGCCAAGGGATATCCCCTGTTCCTCTCCTAGAAACAGGGAGTCACTCTTGCCATTAAACCAGAACTGTCACTCTGTCCTCTTACCAGTGCTCAGGGCATTGCAAGGGGACACGGTTAAACCAGAACTGTCACTCTGTCCTCTTGCCAGTGCTCAGAGCATTGCAAGGGGACAAGGAGAGCCTAGGACCCGTTGCACAGTGTTTGAGGCAAAATTGTTGGGGAGGAAGTAGGGCAGTGGCGTGCTGAGGTGCCTTGCTCCTTCTCCAAGGTTTTCTTCTCTTCACCAAGTTTATGTAAATCTCTGTTCTGCATCATGGGAGGACAAACACAATATGGATGTAGAGTTTAGGATAAGCATCTCCATCTCCAGGGCCAGGAGAGGCTGCTGCAATGCACATTAGCACTGCCCAGAGCAGCCTGGGGCTGCTGGAACTGAGGGGATGCTCCTCTGATCCCTGCAGTTGTCTTCTCAGAGCTTCCTGGGGAAGAAGCTGCCTGTGCAGTAAATGTATGTCTGAGTTCCATCCCACTTGAGAATTTAGGAAGGATGGTTTGGAAAAATGGTTTCCTCAGCAGGGTCTGCTGGTGGTCAGCATGCCTGGTATAAAGAGTGTCCTGCTTTACCCAGTACACACCAAGCTAAAGCTGCATGAGGTAATCCCTGTGGGCTTTGGAGAGCTCTTTCTTCTGTCTGTGTGAAAGTAATCGGTTTTCCTTAACTTTCAGATGTTTAGCAAAGACAATGCCCTTAAGTGATTAATAGGATCATGGAAGATAAGAAACTGATGGGTAGCTTCTCTTTGTACAAAAGGTGCTTTCCTCTCCAACTCTTCTCTCATGCCTTGCTGCATACCTGAAACTGTAGAGTGCAATAAATTAATGAGCCTTTGAAAACTCTTCCGTTGCTGAGACACAAGTTTCCACCAGATTAGCCAGCTCCATTACCACCAGTGAAATGCTGTCTGTTCAAGCTTTACATCCTTTTGGGCCATTCAGTCTACTTACAGATGTGGTTTATTTCACCTATGAAGAACTTTTGTGAAATCAAGTTTGTAGTACTGCTTCTCATTATGGAGTTCAGACTTCTGGAAATAAAGATAGTCCTGCTACTTCTCCTGGTATGGGAAATCTGCTATGATGGATCAGTTTGGATAGAAATGTGCTGAGAAGTTCAAGTCTCATGTCAAGTGAACACGTGGGGTTATTTGATAGTCCTGGTAATGAGCATGTTGTTCTGACTAGCATTATTTCAGAGGTGTGAGCTCAAAGTACTCTGAGATCCCCTACGATCTTTATGTTAAACAGCAGCAAGAGAAGTTGTCAGAAAGGGATGCCTGCTAACTGCCATCAGCAGCTTAACACTAGTCACCTAGGAGAGATGTCTGTGCTCCGCTACTCATCAGCTCGTTTTATTGGCCTCTTGTGGGTTTTTCAGTCTTGTGCAAGTGAATGAATAGCAAAAAGTTTTTCCTAGCACTTGCAGTGCAGAATTTGACAGCCAAGACCTCACGAGCTCTATCCCTCATCTGACACCTGTTGGGAAAGGTGAAGGTTCCGCACGGGGAAGCAAGCGGCCGACTCCGTCTGGGTGATACAGCAAGCTCCAACTTTATTGTCCGACAGGCTCTTTTTTTATACAATACAGGACAGGCATACAACTATCAATCATTTATAATTGGCTAAGCTCTAGAGATAGCATTCAGGTACTCTCCCTACTTGCAGCTGCAGCTGTGTGGGTTATCTCTTGCTTTCCCAGGCTTGGGTGCATTCCTAGCTGTTTTTCTTGAACTTGTTTGTTTCACCCTCAAGGACGAGTTACCCCTGCCATCTGCCATCTGCCCAGCTGAGTAACTCCCTATCTATATATAAGTTACTGTCTCCAGAGCCTTGCTTGTACACTGCATTCCCAGGTGCTCTCCCAGGACTGTGTCCGTGCGTTCCCAGGGGACTGTGTCCTTGCTCTTTTTAGCCTTCCCCAGGTGCATACCCAGGATCATGTCCTGCCATTCTCCAACAGACACCAAGTGCAGTTCTGTTTGAGGATGTCACTCCATTTCTTTGTGGAAGGATTTCCCCTTCTGTGCAGCTCTGTGTGCACAACACCTGCTTTATAAATCATCTCCTATGTGTGTTGGGAGGATTAGACTCATTTAGAGATGAAATAGCTGAGATGGGAAAATCCCTTCCTACTGCTGAACTTGATTAAAACCTAATTATTCTATAAATTTTGTACAATTAGAGATAAAATATTCAGATATAGAATATCTTTCTCCTGTCTTTCTAAATTCTGCAAGGAACAGTCCAATAATAGCCACTTTTCTTGCTAAGCTGAACAAGCAAGTGCTTTTTTTGCACATTTTTTAATACATTCTCTCCTACTTACCTTTGCTTATCATGGGAATATGGTGGAAAGTAGCTAATTTCATTGTTTTGAACAACTAGCATCAATAAAATATATTCCTTGTAGACTCCAAATATTTCACAGGATCACAGGATGTATTAGGTTGGAAAAGACCTCTGAGACCATCGAGTCCAACCTTTGACCACATACCACCATGTCAACTAGACCAGAGCATTAAGTGCCATGTCCAGTCTTTCCTTAAACATCTCCAAGTTGGAAAAGTGAGACCATCGAGTCCAACCTTTGACCACATACCACCATGTCAACTAGACCAGAGCATTAAGTGCCATGTCCAGTCTTTCCTTAAACATCTCCAAGCACGATCAGTCCACCACCTCTCTGGGCAGCCTGTTCCAAAGTTCGGTCACCCTTTCTGTGAAGAAATTCCTCCTAATGTCCACCCTCCTCCTCTTGTCATAGAATCATAGAAGTTAGGAGTTGGAATGGACACATACCACCATGTCAACTAGACCAGAGCATTAAGTGCCATGTCCAGTCTTTCCTTAAACATCTCCAAGCACGATCAGTCCACCACCTCTCTGGGCAGCCTGTTCCAAAGTTCGGTCACCCTTTCTGTGAAGAAATTCCTCCTAATGTCCACCCTCCTCCTCTTGTCATAGAATCATAGAAGTTAGGAGTTGGAATGGACCTTACAGATCATCTAGTCCCAACCCCCTGCCCTGGGCAGGGACACCTCCTCACTAGATCAGGTTGCTCAAGGCCTCATCCAGCCTGGCCTTGAACACTGCCAGGGTTGGGGCAGCCACCACGTCCCTGGCCAGCCTGAACCCTCCCAGAGGTTTCTCCAGGACATTTCCCCAGTTCAGAAAATAAAGAATCATAGAAACATAGTAATATGTGAAGGAAACAATGAGACACAAGAGATGGCACTGAATTAAATAGTGTCTGAACACAAGAAGGTATAGGAGTGGGAAAGGGGTTGGGGGTAGATTACTGTGTAATGGTTAATGCTTGAGATAACAGAATTTGTAGCTACTTAAAGTGCCTGCTAGGGTTAGTAACTTGCAGAATGGAGTTGATTTTCTGGTTGCTTTCAAAATACAGACTGCAATTTGCATGGACAACATAGCGACCATGTGCTGTTCAGGATAAACTCATTTGCTTACATAGTTGTGGCATAACTGATTTGTGTTCAAAGCACACAAAGTGCTGATGAGACAGTGGGTCAGATTTTGGAATGAACTGGAGTACCTATGTGCCGACAAGCCCACAATGCAGGAAAATATGACTGATTAGCCCCCTAACTTACCTCAGAAGTGGGTAGGTAGGCATCAGTACAACACTAATGAGTACAGTGCCTATTTTGATAACCAGCAGTAAGGATGTCCATGCAGGAACTCCTTCATGTTCAGCACTGGAGGAGTTGACCTTGCATGCACCAATTATTTAAGCTTGTTTCAAGAGCGTCCTCAGCAATACCTGAAGAAAGATTTAACGTAAGGCCAGCTGTGATGACTGTCAATGTAACCTCTGCCTGTTTTTCAGCCCTGCTCCTGCTTTGGCTCATCTAGTATGGTAAATAACTCCAGGCCACGAGAGCATTTTGTACATATATAAGGAATTTGGCAAAAAAATTGTCAACTAATTGTCCAAACTAATTCAAAACTACATAAAAATAGTCTCAGATTTATAGGACTTGGGGGACTGCAATATTTACAGTCAGGTACAGGGTCACCAATTAAAACCAAATTCATTCCCTTTCTTTGTTTTCAGGTGCTGAGATCATCTGTCCTGAAGACTGACACTGTCTTTACAACTTTTTCAGCTCTAGAAACAGTTAAAAATGAATCCTCCTGACAAGTCAAAAGGCATAAAAATAACTCCTGGCTTGCTGAGTCTTTGCCAGCAATTGGTAGCTTTGCCTTGACTTGGCAGTCAACACAATTGTTAGGTTCACCTCCTTTTTAGCACACGCCCAGCTCCAGCTTTGCCATGCTAATGGCAATAAAAATGTTGCATGTGTATCATATTTTTCTTCAAAGAAATTAATAGAATCATAGAATTTAAGGATTGGAATGAACCTTACAGATGATCCAGTCCCAAACCCCTGCCATGGGGTTGCTCAAGACCTCATCCAGCCTGGCCTTGAACACTGCCAGTGTTGGGGCAGCCACCACGTCCCTGGGCAACCTGTGCCAGTGTCTCACCACCCTTACGGTGAAAATCTTTTTTAAATTTCAAGTATAAGATACTTTGTTTTCTCCATCCATGTTATTCCATTTTAGCGGAAATCAGGGTTACTATTTGCCCCTCCTATGACATCCAAGTCACTGCTGATTGGCATATATATACCACATACCTGTGGGGTACAATGCAGGAGATTTTTTCAAGAGTCCAAGACCGTGATTCATCTCAGGGGGTTGCCTCTGTACAGGAACACATCAGCCAAACACACCAGAGGAACTGGACCCGTACAGCTCTGGTGCATGGGGAATTTCTTGTTACCTGCACAATTAAGACAGTTACAAGGGATTTTATCATCCAGTCAGATGACAATCTGAGGATCAAAGGGAAAGACAGTTTCCCAGAGATATATTTTTGTCCTCCTTTGTTCATAACCTGCAAAAATAACCAGGGAAAACAGTTTTTATGGCCTTTCAAGGAGGTTTGTGCCACTAAGGAGCAGATCTACACAGGAAATGCTTTTTTGAAGCTTGTTCCCACTGAGTTTTGCTACATCTCCCTCCATCTATGTCCTTCAGAGATCCTTGGACACTTAAAAAAACTAACTGGATCATGAGCTCTATGGTATCATCTATCTTGCTAATCACTGTGATGAGGTGTCCTCTTCCTCACTCCCTGCTGTGACTCCACAGTTGCTTATTTTCTATCTGACCTTCTTAGATGTGTCCCATAATCCTCCAGGCTGATTCCCACGAGGCTTCAAAGTAAACATGCAGGAAGGGTACAGTGATTTATAGAGTGCTGCTGCGATCCTAGGACTATTGGCAATGACTAAGCAAGTCTGTTTCAGAGGGAGAACAGAGGCAGGGAAAAGGAATATGTTTATGACCCTCAGGCAATGTGTCATGGCCTGTACTTTAAGACCTTCTGGCTTAAAATATTACTGGAATGTACAAGGTCTTACAGGCCATGTTAAGAGTTAGAAGATAGTAGCATGTTCGCAACAAGAAAAGCAAACTTATCTCACACTGGAAAAGGCACTGAAAAGACATAATACAACACCTAAATGCACTGTAAGTACTTCTGCTTCTTGGACCTGTCTTCAAGATTTCTATTGCCCTCAGTGAGCTTTGGATCAGCTTCTTTGATAGGGAGACAAATCACCAGAGCTCAAGAAGAAAGGAAAGGGAATATTAGGGCACATGACATCTTGAAAAGTTCAAATACTGGGGGACAAAAACATAAATATTCTGCCAGGAGTGATTGTACTGAGAGCAAACTAGAGGTGAAGATTTTCTAGAATGGCAGCCACAATTGCTCATTTGTATGTGCCTTCCTGAGCTTTGGTGTTGTCTGTGTCTAGTTTTGAGTTGTACATCCCAGGTGAATTTCCCATTTGTCGTGGTTTACCCCCAGCCAGCAGCCAAGAACCACGCAGCCTCTCAACTCACTCCCCCACCAACGGGATGGGGGAGCAAATCAGAAGGGTAAAAGCTACAAAAACTCATGGATTGAGATAAAGACAGTTTAATAGAGGAAACAAAAGCTGCACACACAAGCAAAGCAAAACAAGGAATTAATTCACTGCTTCCCAAAGACAGGAGGTGTTCAGCATCTCCAGGAGAGCAGGGCCCATCACACATAACGGTTCCTTGGGAAGACCAACACCATCACTCCAGATGTCCCCCCTTCCTCCTTCTTCCTCCCGCCTTATATACTGAGCATGATGTCCTATGGTATGGAATATCCCTTTGGTCAGTTTGGGTCTCCTGTCCCAGCTGTGTCTCCTCCCAGTCTCCCATGCATCCCCAACTTCCTTGCCAGTGTGGCAGTACAGAAAGCAGTAAAGGCCTTGGCTCTGTGTGAGCTCTGCTCAGCAATAACAAAAACATCTCTGCATTATCAACTCTGTGTTCTGCACAAAACCCAAACATAGCCTCATACTAGCCTCTGTGAAGAAAGTTAACTCTACTTCAGCTCAAACCAGCACACCATTGCAAGATCCCAGTGGTTACAGTGAGAATATGTCCACTTACTGCTGAAAGTGGGGGGTGGAGTAGATCTCCTCTGAACTGCGGTGGAGCATTGGAACCTCTGTGGAGCATGGGACCTCTGTGAGATAAATCTACATCCAAGCAGTAATTAGCCTAAGTGCCTGAAGAGAATCCTGTGAGGTCAAGGTTTGGTGTGAAAGATTATGGTAGATCTTTATTCTGTTTTACCTTCTCCATACCTGTGTATTTCAAATGGGGAATCCAAAGGGAAAAAAATCAGGGACCCACAGGTGGTCACAATTTCTCTGTGCTGACTTAAGGTACCTTTGGCTCTTACAATTAGATGCAGTGGCCTTAAGCTGGCTTGAAGTTGTGTCATGGAACTCCTTTGAACTTCCAGAGACAGTATTATAGTGACATTGATACCAGTTTGTATTTTTGCTTTGGTATTTTTGTATTATCATCAGAGTAACATGCTAGAAATAGGACTAAAGTCCTCTGGACTGTGAAAGACTGAATTAATCTTCCTACTCTTTACTTCCTGACAGACTGTAACATTCATATTCAGTTATGAAGTGTTATAATGCTCCTGTAATTAGTTTGTAATTTACTTCTGGGTTTGTGACTCCATTGTTGTAAATGATTATCTGACTCGCAGACTTAACGAGTCCTCCATACTTCCCTAAGCATGGCTAATCAGCAAGTTCCAAAGAGCCACGAGAAACTCTGTGGAAATAAGCAGGAGAAGTTTACTGTGAATAATGAATAACCAATTGAATTAACATCACTTAGACAGATGATAAGATGGATCTTCTTTGCATAGCTTAGTGAGGATGTCTCCAGCGGTTTCTAGAGGGTTTTGTATTTTACATGGCACCTCATTTTTCAGCCTCTTGCAAACTGAATGAAAACAGAATTTTTCCATATATGAATATATGGAAATTGAACTGTGGTTAAAATGCACAAGTTAATATTTATGAATGTTTCCCCAACCATGAAGAAAAGCTCTCATTACTTTCTGTGCATGGAAATGCATTTAGAGTCACTCTTTCTTGAAACAGCTCATCTGCATTGTAAGTATTACCTAATTTGAAGCTCACCTAGACTGAGGAAGGATTCCATTCACTGACACAGAGTTTGAACCAGCAACCTCCACACTCCCTACTTTCCCTTTCTTTGCTACACCTATCCTGGATCTCCTCTTTGTGAAGTCACCATCTCAGGTGTCTCCAGAGCAATGTTCATTACCTTTCTGCTGGGTCTGCTTAACTCCAGCATTTGTTAACAAGGCAGAACATTGTAGTCTGTGCTAAACAGGAGCTCAGATGGAAGGATCAGTATAGTTTCTTTGAACTGTGCACATATAAATAGTCTCTTTACAGTATTCATTCATCAGAAAAATCCTCTCTCTGGAAGCCTAAGATCCTAGTAATTAATCCTAATGAGACATAATCCTAATGAGATATAATCCTAATTATTTACTTTAGATTTCAGGGGCTAGCAACACTTAGCTGTATTTTATTAGAAATGTCATTACTCAGAGAGGTGGAAAACACATTTTCATGATCCATTCAATGCTTATGTTGAGCAAGAGAAATCCATCTCATTCCCTGTGCATTTTTAGAAGATGACAGTTTTAGATCACAAAGTGCAGTGGACCAAACTGGTTATATTAAACATGTAGGAAAATAACATTAAGATGTATTTTTTCAGTTACATGACAGCAAGAAACACCTTCAAAGAACCTTTTCCGGAGTTTCTGGTTTTATCAGGGTATTGGTCTCTCTGGTTCAGTGCCTAGCAAAAATAGTCCAGTTTTAATAAAGCACAGATGTTGACATATTCACTCACCTTCATCATTGCATGGATGCATTTCATACTGAATTTCACCGAAGGAATTTTGAACTTTGCAGATAAAAATCAAAAACACTTCTTGCTTCCCATTGGGATCATTGCGGTATTTTTCAGATCAAAGATGCCCCATCAACATAATGACTTGAGATGGAAAGTTGTGTTTCTTTTAATGTACTAATGAAAAGATTAATGTGGCTTAACTACGGTGAGTTTAACACCTCTGTTCCTTAATCTTGTTTAGTGCTTATGTCATTAGACCATATTTTTGCAATTCTTTCCTAAAAATCCTTCTTTGTCCTTTGCTATCAGCAAGGGTACTGTGCTCAGTTCTGGGCCCCTCAGTTCAAGAGGGATATTGAGGTGCTGGAGCAGGTGCAGAGAAGAGCAGTGAGGCTGATGAAGGGACAAGTGCTATGAGGAGAGGCTGAGGGAGCTGGGGTTTTAGCCTGGAGAAGAGGAGGCTCAGGAGAGACCTTCTCACCCTCTCCAACTCCCTGAAAGGAGGTTGGAGTCAGGTGAGGGTTGGTTTCTTCTCCCAGGCAACCAGCAGGAGGACAAGAGGGCACAGACCTAAGCTCTGCCAGGGGAGGTTTAGGTTAAATATTAGGAAGAGATTTTTTTACAGAGAGAGTGATCAGGCATGAGAATGGACTGCCCAGGGAGGTGGTGGATTCGCCGTCCCTGGAGGTTTTCAAGCTGCTACTACCTGTGGCACTTAGTGCCATTGTCTAGTGACCACGGTAAGATTGGACTTGATGATCTTTGAGGTATTTTCCAACTCAATTGATTCTATGATTCTATAATAAAGTTAGGATTCAGTTTCAATATAATTAAATATATTTCCTTGCTGAATGCATTCCAGGCATTCCTTGGAAATACTTCCTTTTTCATGTATAGAAAGACCAGTATGTTTAAATTTCAAACAGTACCATTAGTGCACAATCCTGTGCTTTATTTCTAATGATACATCAGATCTGGAAATTCCTCAGTCCCTTCAAGACAGGCAAAGGGGCAAGTGTTCAAAGTGGCACGCTGGAGGTACACACACAAAATCCACATAATGGTTAGCAGATTTTTATACTTCACTTTGAAGATTTATCCCTTTCATACTGAGCCTGCTCTTAACATAGATTGTTAGCACTGATTAAAGATAAATCCCTTTCCAAAGGCATACCACCTTCACAGAAGGAAGAATGCTTCCAAGTGGTTATTTTAATGGACAGCTCAGTGAGGAATAGCTGAAGAGAGAAAGAGAAATTATCCACTTCTGGAATCATGAGAGACTGAGCTGTTTCCCTCTCTGTTCTATGAATCCCTACATATTGAATCAGGGGGAGTCCCCACCAGACAAATGGACAAAGGAATAAATATGTTAATGGCTTAATTGTGTGGACACGAAAGTTCAAGCAAACAAATAAAGCAGATACTGAGAATTTTGTTTAACAAAAGCAAATCATAGCAAAAAGTGTTTGTGTCTGTGTGTGTGAAAGAAGGAATACTGGTGGAAAGAGTTTGCCTTTGGAGGGAGTAATAGTGAAGGAGGCCACAGCTGTGGCACTGATGTGGCACTATGTGCTGGTTTGGGCTGAAGTGGAGTTAACTTTCTGCACAGTGGCTAGTATGGGGCTATGTTTAGGATTTGTGCAGAACACAGTGTTGATGAAGCAGAGATGTTTTCATTGATGCTGAGCAGAGCTCACACAGAGCCAAGGCCTTTGCTGCTTTCCATACTGCCACGCTGGCAAGGAATTTGGGGGTGCATGGGAGACTGGGAGGAGACACAGTCAGGACAGGTGACCCAACCTGACCAAAGGGATATTTCATAGCATAGGACATCATGCTCAGTATATAAAAAGGGAGGAAGAAGGAGGAAGGGGGGACATTTGGAGTGATGGCATTTGTCTTCCCAAGGAACTGTTTCATGTGATGGTCCCTGCTCTCCTGGAGATGCTAAACACCTCCTGCCCATAGGAAGCAGTGAATTAATTCTTTGTTTTACTTTGCTTGTGTGTGCAGCTTTTGTTTCCTCTATTAAACTGTCTTTATCTCAACCCATGAGTTTTTCTAGCTTTTACCTTTCCAATTCGCTCCCCCATCCCATTGGAGGGAGAGTGAGCAAGAGGCTGCATGGGGCTCGGTGACTGCCTGGGGTTAAACCACAACACACTACCATTTATCACTGTAGCATATGACAACTTTGCTTATTTTCATTCTTCTCTGCTGTTTTTGCAAAATTAGCAGGCTCTACTGACTATTTCTTGGCTCTTTACAAAGTATGTCATGTTCTGTGCAGCATTAGGTTTGTAATGTAAGAGACCGCAGAGCCACCAGTGCTCAGGAAATGTTACTGTGTGAGCATGGAAAGTTTCTTTCTCTCATGTACATTTATCAGGGAGACCAGGGAAAGTCCAGAGAGTCTGCAACAGACACCTAAGCTTCCTTTAAAAAAATTGATTCTCTTTTTGTTTTCACAGTTTTGCTGCTTAGGAGTAAATATCAGTAGTTCCACAACTAGCTGAGAGTTGACTTCACTAAATTATGATTGAGAATGCATAATTAAGCAGAAGCTTCGCAGGGCACAATGTCATATGGGCTTCTCTAGATATAACAAGAGAGGTAGACCACGGTGCTAAATGCAAGACTCAAGTCTGCCTTGTACTATCATGCTTGACCAATGCAATATCTTCAAAATAAGGAGACTGATATTGTAATGTTTATATGTTGGCTTCTGCCTTGTGTTTCCTCTAATTTTTCTTCTTTTAAGAGGTGATTCTTCCCCTCTACTCTGCTCTCGTGAGACCCCACCTGGAATACTGCACACAGTTCTGGTGTCCTCAACATAAGGACATGGAACTGTTGGAGCAAGTCCAGAGGAGGCCATGAAGTTGCTAAGAGGACTGGAGCATCTCCCCTATGAGGACAGGCTGAGGGAGTTGGGGCTGTTCAGCCTGGAGAAGAGAAGACTGTGTGGAGACCTCAGAGCACCTGACAGGCTCTGAAGGGACTTCAAGGAAGCTGCAGAGGGACTTTGTGTTAGGAACTGCAATGATAGGACAAGGGGTAATGGGTACAAATTGAAAGAGTGGAAATTTAGGTTAAGATATTAGGAAGAAGTTTTTCCTGTGAGGGTGGTGAGACACTGGCACAGGTTGCCCAGGGAGGATGTGGTGGCTGCCCCAGCCCTGGGGGGGTTCAAGGCCAGGTTGGATGAAGTCTTGAGCAACCTGATCTAGTGAGGGGGTGGTGCTGCCCAGGGCAGGGCATTGGCACTAGATGATCTGTAAGGTCCATTCCAACCCTTAAATTATATGATTCTATGATTCTGTAGGCTGAACATAAAGTAAATCAAAATAAAGCATTTAGCCTTCCTGTCATACCATAGGCTTTCACACAGTCAAGGACTGTAGTGGTACTCTATTCTGCCATCTTCCCACAGTTCTCATTTCTTTACATGACGTATGTTTAGACTGATTACTTTTGTTGCTTTCCTATTGACTCCAAGATTGATCGGCATCTTCCTTTAAGTGTAGTGCCTAAAGCTGGACACAGGGATACACTTGGGCTTTCCCAGTGCCAAGCAGAGTTCCATCCTGCATCTTGAAGTAGAACCTCGAGTTCAGTTTTTTGTAAATTATTTCTTTCATTATTTTGACAACAGAACAAAACAAAATCTGTGTTCATTTGTTTTCTCCTGAAGAAATAGGAAACTTCTAATGAACTGTTCAAAGTTCACATGCAAGTAAGTTTAATAGCCATACTCTAGTCCCAGAAAAGTCTTTGGAAAATTAACTATTGTCTATAATGTAATCAAGATTTGGCCCTGAGTAGACATTAGTGCTTGATAAAACAAATGAGTTCTGAAGTCTGTAATTGAGGTACACAGCAGTTTGCAGGTTCATGACTAAACTTTTGTCTTACTCCCCAAGAAGAAATTGAAGGTGCATGTGATTATATAGCTCACAATAGCATGCAAGTCTTGGAAGAAACCCTTTCTTTCTAGGAAAATTAGAATAGGTCTGATTGAGAGCCAGTCTTTTCTGCTATGCAAGGAAAATCCTAGCCCTGAATCTATAGGCTGTCCCTTGCAAAGAAGCTTAAATTTCCCTGACTGTGTAGTCCTATACTTTGATCATGTTCCATGTGTACAAGACAATCCAACCAATCTGTCATTTGTGACTTAAACCTTGAGTGTTATAAATAAATGCTGTGCAACTGCTGGCTGAAGGACAAATCAGAACATTAGGACGATTAAGAGAAGCAGAGCATCAGTCCAACTACAATAAAGCTAATATCATTCAGTTCACTGTAATTTAAAACAGCTGTCAGCTAGTCCTGGCTTGTGATACAACAGGCCAAATTCTTGGACACTGAGTTATTCTTAGAAGTATGCATACAGGCATTGCCAACTCATGCTGCAAATTGCCTGTTGCCAGTACCCTGTCAGTTATAAGTGCCAATAGACAGAAAAGCTATTGTTCTAGCTCATGAAAAATAACTTCAAGTTTTTAATTTCAAATCACCCAAAGTCTGGCGGGGATGGGGGGGGGGATAGGGGAGCCAATTATTTTCGAACTAAACCTCACACAAATGAGAAATAATTTAGTAAATGTTGTTCCATTCAGCACAAAGTTAAAGGAGGTTCTGCTCACTCATTGTAATGGGCAGTATGTGACACAACCTGGTGACCTCAAATGCAAAAATGGAGAATAGGACAAACCTCCATGCCCTCAGAATGGAAAAGAGAAACCAGGCCAAAATAAGGCATCATGCTTTTCATAAAAGTCATAATACATGTTATTTTAAGTCTTGTCTGTTGAAATGTACACTCTCACCTATTTCATCTAGCCTCCCCTTCAAAGATCCATGCAGCTACCGGCATTTCCTGTGTAATATCACTTAGGAAAGTGAAAACATAAGTGGAATTTTCAATAAAAATGTTATTTGATACCAAGCTGAGTTATTTCCACATAGACCATGCTTTCAACTTCAAGAGCAGAACCATTGCCCTATTGCAAATTTGTGTTAGGGGGTGGAATTTATGGAAGTTACTTTTCCTTTCTTATGTTCATGGAAATGTGTGATTCAGAGCTTTCTCCATTCTCCTTACTTTTCTCCTTCTCTCCTGTTCCTTAATTGGCTGCCCATACTTTCACAGTTGGTGAATTGCATAGGTGATTTGGGAAACAAGGATAGCAGGGACATATATCATCATGATGTTCACAGGACATGTTGATGAAGTTCCTCTATTGAGGAACATTGCGGCTTTTAGTGAAATTTACGTGTAAGGTGGAATGGAAAACTGCACTGGTTGCTAAAAACCCAGGTTTTTATTGCATTTTGTGAGGAGTTCAGACCTCTTGCCAATGTTATGAACCAAGCAATGAACATGCAGCAAGTCCAGAGGAGGCCACAAAGTTGCTCAGAGGACTGGAGTATCTCCTCTAAGAGGACAGGCTGAGGAGGTTCAGGCTGTTCAGCCTGGAAAAGAGAAGGCTGTGTGGAGACCTCAGAGCAACTTTTCAAGATCTGAAGGTCCTACAAGGGAGTCAGAGAGGGACTCTGTGTTAGGAACTGCAGTGATAGGACAAGGGGTAATGGGTTCAAACTGAAGGAGGGGAAGTTTAGGTTGGATGTGAGAAAAAGGTTTTTCCTTGTGAGGGTGGTGAGACACTGGCACAGGTTGCCCAGGGACGTGGTGGCTGCCCCAACCCTGGCAGTGTTCAAGGCCAGGTTGGATGAAGCCTTGGGCAACCTGATCTAGTGAAGGAGGTGTCCCTGCCCAGGGCAGGGGGCTGGGACTAGATGATCTGTAAGGTCCATTCAAACCCTTCAATTTTATGATTCTATGAATGTTATGTGTTCCAAAACTGCTCTACCTTATCCCTTCAATCAACAGAAGAACCTAACTGGATTTTAAGGTGTGCAGTAGAGGGATTGAAGCTCAGTCCTGTCAAGACTGTGACACCTAAGTGCATGTGTGGCCTCTTGGGAAAGTCTTAGATCAGAAATTGTGGGGCTGTTGAAGCTTAGGCACCTCCCTGGTAGACAGTGACTGATCTGTGGTTTTAGGGATGCAGTTTACATGCCTAAGTCCTCCATGGTTGTTATGACTAGATCCCAGTTGAGTTGCAACAGAATTTTGATGCCAAAGTAAATAAGTGGATTAAAAATTGTCCTCGGTGTAGCTGAAAGTGGTTTTTTTTTCACATGGGTTTGTAATTATTTCATGCTCTCATAGCTTTGCTGGTTTTTTGTCTCAGGGTTGATGAAAACTTTATCTTTTGTTTTAATCTGTTCTGATCAAGGTTTCAGTTTGATCACTGGACTTGAACAAAACAACTCACTTGTTTAATTTCATCTGATCTTGTCTTCTGATGCAAATATTTTGAACAGCAGTGGTTCTGCAAAAGTCATAACTGAGTTTGGAAGTTGTAGTACTGTCAGGCTTAGAAACAGAAACATCTTGTGGATGACTCGGAATTTGGGTGCAAATCAATCAGTTGCTCCTTGTGTGTTCAGGAGGTTGTAGTCAGGTGGGGGTCGATCGCTTCTCCCAGGCAATCAGCAGGAGACAAGAGGGCACAGACTCAAGCTCTGCCAGGGGAGGTCTAGGTTGGATATTAGGAAGAGATTTTTTATGGAGAGAGTGATCAGGCGTTGGAATGGGTTGCCCAGGGAGGTGGTGGATTCACCATCCCTGGAGGTTTTCAAGATGAGACTGGATGTGGCACTTGGTGCCATGGTCTAGTAACCACAGTAGGGTTGGACTTGATGATCTTGGAGGTCTTTTCCAACCCGGCTGATTCTACGATTCTATGATTTAAGGTGTTCCATCAAATGCCTTTGGTTCATTACGAATTGCAGAACAACATATCAATGGTCAAAAAAGAGCTTATTTTTCAAAAGAATTCAAAAGAATTATTCTGGACCTGTAGCTCATGACTGAGGTCTCCTTGAAGGCAGAACACACATTAGCAAAAGTGTTTTATAACAGGGCTGATAACTAGTAAATGCCATTTACATTGCTGCATGGAAGCCTTACTGTTTCAAAAGTGTCAGAAATAAGTCTCACAGCAAGAGGTATTGCCTCTGTTTTGCAGATGGAAGAAGCTGGGGGTAGAGAAGGGAAGTGCTCCCACAGGAAGTCTTTGGCAGAGCCAAATAACTAGAGTCCTGATTCATGGTCTGAGCTAGGGTTGCTTGATTACATTTTCCTTTTCTTCTTTCCTTGTTTGCTGGTGAATCTTGATAGTGAGTGACCCCAATTTGTACTGCAGACCGTAACATTTAAGTCTCATGGAAGTATTGATCTAGTGAACTACATTTTTCAACCTCATAGTAAATTTTTCCAGAGTTTCAACTGAAAAATAAGGAACCTCTATGTAGAGTATCAGGAATCTGATCTACTAATTTTAGTCTGAGCTTGGCTAAAAAGAAAAAGCTAGTTTTAGAAGTTGGGTGTAGGATTTTTTGTTCAGTTTTGTTAGTTTAAGACTTTCCCCCCTGCCATGATTCATCTTCCTCCTTTTGTATTCTATCTCTGTCTTTCATATGGAAAGCAGAATTCTGGTTATCTCGTGCCCTGTTCATGTAATGTTTTAACAGTGAATTGCCCAATTCATCTTAAAATAGTTACTATTCAGTTAACAATCACCTTGAAGGGTTTGTCTTTTTCTTTCTCAGCTATTACTGTTCTAACTGTGCACTTGATTTTAACTTCCAGTCTTGTAGATACAGCACTACCGCACTGATGACAATTACTCTGATTTATAATTGCTAGGTGACAGAAGAATTTCCCTCTATAGGTTTTTTATAACCTGTGAGTACCAGGATGGTATCGGAGTTTGTTGGATCTAAAATCATAGAGCTCTAGGGGTTGGAATGGACCTCAGAGATCATCCAGCCCCAACCCCCTGCCCCGGGCAGGGACACCTCCCACCAAAGCAGGTTGCTCAAGGCTCATCCAACCTGGCTGTGAACACACAGTAAGGTCTAACCTCACCACTCATTCTACACAAGACATCACCTACAGCTCTGAGAGACTTTAAGCATGGAATGTGCCACTAAGAGAAATACTTACTTTTTGGCAAATCCCCAGTGCTTGAAGCTGAAACCGTTCTGCTCCTGTCATGAGATGGGCTGCTCTCCTCTCTTTCGGTTACAGTTCTGAGGTCTCCGCACAACTTTCTCTTCTCCAGGCTGAACAGCCCCAAGTCCCTCAGCCTGTCTTCATAGGGGAGATGCTCCAGACCTCTTAGTAACTTTGTGGCCACCTCTGGAGGCCAAATACGAAGCCAAGTACAAATCAGTGCTCAATATCAAGCTGGGAGTGCATGGGCACAAACTCACACTGTGGCTGCATTCTACGCCCTGTGAGCAGAGCAGGCTACTTCGTGGTCTTGCTGTCAAAATTCTGTGGTTTTCTTGGATAAAAAGGGCACTGTCTATTTACTTTATAAAGCCTATGAATTTATTGCAAAGAGAAAACAAATGGACAGTGTATAACATTTCTTAATAACTTAGCTGAAGAGAGTGTTACCTCCAAGAAATATTTTTTTCATGGAAATTTGTAAGCTTGATTGCAACATAGCCACAGAGTGGAGCAAGACCATGGGAATGCTAATTACCAGCACCATTCAAACAAGGTGTTATTTTGTTCTTAGAGATCTTCCTTGAGACTTGGAGATAAGTTTTTGTTTGCTGTGTGTCTGAAAAGCAAAATGAGCAGATTGGCTGAACTAGAGCTGAGGGTGAAAAAGGAAGAGGGGCCGATCTGAAATGATGATTAGTCAGGGAATGCCCTGAGATAAAATGATCATCCATTTACTTTCTCTTTATCTTTATTAAGCTTAAAACCTTCTGAAGAGAACAGGGGACGTCAGGACATTTCCCCTTACTGTGCCAAAATTACTTCTGAATGCAGAAGGTGAGAACAACACTGGGTTAAGAGATTTTTGCAAGGAGACCTGTGGGCTGGGGCACAGTGTGTAGAGGAACACTCTTTGGTGGACAATGGCAAGAGAATAGGAATCATCTCTCCTACATGCCCTTGCAGCTGAGAATTTTAATTGCAACAGGCATGACTCAGATTAGACACCAGACAAAACTCTCCAAAGGCCAGGAGACCATGACGGTCGTCTGGGGCTGTTGTGGAATCCTGTCTGGAGGATTTTTGAGCTGTTAGACAACCTCTGTCAGGAGTGACAGTAAGCGTAGCTGATTCTGCCCTGGGGCAGAGGGATGGACTAGCTGACCTCTCAAGGTCCTCTCCAGCCCACGTGGTTGTGACTGAGGGAAAGCTCCAATTACTTATGATGGGAGCGACAGAGTAAGTTGACAGCAGAGGAAATGTATGATGAATGGTACCTTATCTAGTTCCCTGACTGTTTTCTCTGCTTGCAGGCATTTTGGTACAGTGTGACTATACATTTGATTGTGGTGCTTTATTCAGTCACTCTATTTCTCCTTGTTTGACATAATTAAAGAGAAACAGTTACCTTTGGTCTGGTTTTGGGGTGGTTTTTTTGGCTATTTTGTTGGGGGGTTGGGGTTTTTTTTTGGTTGGTTTAATTTGGGGTTTTGTTGGCATTTTTGTTTGGTTGGTTTTGTGTTTTCTTTGGTAATGTTTTCCTTTCTATGCTAAACTTCTTCCACTGCAGCTGATGGATCCTTTGCCCTGAAACTCTGTTCCTTAGGTCTCTTAGTTGGGGTCCTACAGAGATGTACAAATTTGTAGCAGTTGATCAATGACACTGAAAGTTTTAATAGCTTTTCTAATCCAAATAATTAGCAGTGAAATTAATTTTGAAACATTCGGTTTATTCCTCTGATGTTATTAGTAAACAAGAAAAAGGCATCCAAAAAAACAGGCGTTGCTCTACAATTGTCCTTAAAACTTCTCTGAAGCACAGCGTGCTTGAGAAAGAGAAACCTCTTTCTTAAAAGAACTGTTTTTCCAGCATTTTCAAGATGTCATAAACTGTTATATGCAGAGAGAAAAATGGAACATCTGTGCCATTCATATTTATTTTCCAAACAAAACTTAGCAGAAAATAAAAGAGAGGGGAGAAAGTTTATTTTGCCATTTCTCTGCAGCTGTTTGTGTGACTGTCCAGGGCTGCCAAAAAAAAAAAAAAAAAAAAAGAAAGAAACTAAAGAAACAATCAAATAACTTCTGAGATTTAAACAAAATGGAGAAAAATAATTTAGCAAGGAGAAGCCAGCATTTGTTTTCTGACT
This sequence comes from Acanthisitta chloris, assembly GCF_000695815.1. Classification (NCBI taxonomy): domain Eukaryota; kingdom Metazoa; phylum Chordata; class Aves; order Passeriformes; family Acanthisittidae; genus Acanthisitta; species Acanthisitta chloris. The sequence goes on from NW_008668930.1 coordinate 18,829, forward strand.
TCTTGTACGATTTATCAGAGTGACTGCACATGCCAGGTTAACTCTGTAGTGTGGAGAGCAATTCTGAGGAAGGTCTCCAAAGAGCTGCCTGGGTGACCTTGGACCTGCAGATTAATTTCTAATGTTCCCACATAAAAGGGTACTGTCAGCTTAGTCTTCCCCATGCTCCCCTAGACCTCACAACTGTGATAACTCCATTATGAGATTGTGGTGAGACAGTGCCCTCCTTGAAAATTGCTCATCCCTTTTGATGTTAACTGAAAGGATTCACTGAATTATTCAGCAATGAGATCATCAAGGCAGAACTCATGTTGTGTTTGGCACTTACATGTGTTGTCCCTGGGAAAGTCCTGCTTGCACAATGGCCTCATTCCAACCTGATGGCTCTTATTGAAACAGGTTGCCCAGGGAGGCTGTGGCTGCCCCAACCCTGGCAGCGTTCAAGGCCAGGCTGTAAGAAGCCTTGAGCAACCTGCTCTAGTGAGGAGGTGTCCCTGCCCATGGCAGGGAGGGTTGGGACTAGGTGATCTGTAAGGTCCATTCCACCCCTTAGATTCCATGATTCTATGAGGTCCACTTTCAAGCTGTCTTGCTGTGGCCTCAAAGAAGTAAAAGCTCTTACTTGTAGGTCTATAGCAAATCTGTGTCCGTATGGAGGAAGAGTCTCTGACTTCTGCTTGCTGGGCATGGACAGGTGAGAAGTTGGCTGGTGTGAAGCCAACCCCCAAGTCATAGCTAGCTGGAAAGAAAGTGGTCCTCTAGTCCCAGCTCTTCATCTGGTGGCAAGACAGTGCCCTCACATACACTGAGACCATGAACACACACTGAATGGCTGTAGCTGACAAAGGATAGAAGTGGGAACTGTATGACAAACAAAGTGGGCATGTCTCTAACACACCCGTAACTTTACATGGTATAGGCAACAGCAGCAGTTGCATGGGGTAGGGAGTACCTATGAGACCTATTTCTGAATCTTACCTAATCAATCTTGCCAACAGTTGGATTCAAATTGAAGGAGGGGAAGTTTAGGTTAGATATTAGAAAAAAGATTTTTACTGTAAGGGTGATGAGACACTGGCACAGGTTGCCCAGGGAGGCTGTGGCTGCCCTGACCCTGGCAGTGTTCAAGGCCAGGCTGGACGAAGCCTTGAGCAACCTGATCTAGTGAGGAGGTGTCCCTGCCCAGGGCAGAGGATTGGGACTAGATAATCTGTAAGGTCCATTCCAACCCTTGAATTCTATGATTCTATGAACACTTCAGGAGCTGATTTTGCATCCAATAGCACAATGACATTTTTGAAGTAAAAAATAGCCAGTTCTTGAGAACGAATCATAATTTCCTCTTGTACAGGAATCAAAGAGTAAATGAATATTGCCTTGAGAAAGAAATGAGCACCTCAGAGGCACACCAAGAAGGACAAGGAGAGGTGGAGAGTGTAAAGAGTCCTTTTTAAAAAGCAGAGATTGTAAGAAATGGCAGTAAAAGAAACTCAGCCCAAGCTAGTATAATTTTTCAGGAACGGGGAAAGAATGAGGTGACAAGACTGGAAACTGAGAAGTCAAAGTGGGAGTGAGAAACTGTTTTAGCTGTGACTGAAGAAAACAGAGTTGAGGTGACATCAGTGATTAAAAAAATGTAATGGGCAGGAGGGGAGAAAGTGAGGTAACAGGAGTTATTTTAAATTACTCAGAAATGGCAGGAATTAGTGGAAATGTGGAGACCAGATGCAGCTGTACTGCAAAGGAACACTCATAAAAATTACTTCTCAGTGCATTAAGGCACCATTCAGTACTCTAGCTGGCAAGGACATCCTGGATTCAGGCCTCTCCCCCAGGTAGGTCTCTGCCTGAACTGGCCTGGTTAGCTGGATTTTATTAGAAAATACTACATTTCTGAGGCTGACATCCTGAGGGTGAGACTTTATATATCGAGCTTCATACAGCCCTTCTCCAGGGGCGTAAGGGAGGCTTAAAGTGGAAAGTAAAATTGAGACTTGGCATTGCATTTTGTTGACTTCAGTGAAGAATTTCTGTTAAAAACAGGGTTTGTGAGAAACTTCTAGGGCCTTGATTGTTTTTAGGGACAATGATAGTTCAGGGATAGATGGTGGGGTGCACAAACCCCCACAAGCAGGCAGGGAGCATATACATGAAGTATCATCAGCTGCTCCTGGTGCAGCGATGCACAAAAAAAGGGGCAGCAGCAGCCATGGGGTGGCCAAATCTCCCATACCTGAAGGAAGAAGAGGGATGGAGAGGAGAGAAGTAGCTGTTTTCTGTCCCTGTGTGCAGGCACCACCTGAAGAGAGTTGGAGCACACTGGCAGAGGTGGCATTTGCACTTTCTGGAGCTGTGATTCTCTCCTCTCCAAGTGAAGAGCAGAAGCAGGCCACAGGCTGCTGTGGCTCCAAGCCACTGCTTGCCACTCAGTCTCTGTTTGAACACTGCAATGCTGAGATCTTAGGGCAAAGCCATGCCATAGCCCCAGCTGTGCCAGTTTGTTTGCTCTCCGTTATCATGAGACCTTCACACGGGTAAGGAATCACATCAGATGGTGTTCTCCGCAGTTCTGCTGGTGCTTTGTCTTTTTGCATGGCAACCCACATGCTTGAACTAATAGTCTTAAAGGAAATAGGTAGTTTTCATAGAATCATAGAATTTTAGGGGCTGGAAAGGACCTTATAGATCATCTACTCCCAGCCCACTCTGTTATAAAAGCTCAAATAATGGGTCGCAGGCATTTGTAAGCAATTAAGAAACATTCTGCTGTATTGCAAGGACAGGAATAGTGTGAAGTATTTTACAGCACAAGGAAAAACCAAAGTCCCAGCCTTGTAGCTTGGATTACAACACTCCTTGGGGGGGTTACAAAGAGGTCCACTGGCTCCAGCCTGGGCTCTGGGCAGGAGGTGGCTACCTGCCCCTTGGGCACTCCACTGCTGAGGCCCAAGTTCACCCACACCTAAGGATGGTCCCTGCCTGGCCATCCATACCAGAGCAGATGAGGACAAATGTTCAGAGCAAACAGGCTGAGAGGGCAGGAACTTTCCTGCCCTAGCAGCCTGCTGCTCTGGTGGTGAGGAAGAATTTAGGGTAAAAGGGGACAACATGTGATAAGGCACATCCCTCCCATGCCAGATGCAATTTGCCCATGCTGCCACAGATCTTGGGATCAGCCCTGAGCCTACAAATCTGAGTTTAGATCTGCTCCATCCAGCTGCAGCCAAACTGCAGGCACAGCAGCTACACTCCTCGTACTAGGGCAAAATTTGGCTTCCTTTTCCCACCTTAAGAAGACTGAAAGGAGTGCCAAGGTGAAGCTGATGTAAAGGAAGGCGAGTGAACCCACAAGGTGTGTTGACTGAAGCCCTCAGACTGATAGCAAAGGAAGTGTCTGATGGGAGTGGGAAGATCAGCAATGGGAAGAATAAACAATCTACACACACCAGGGCTGTGGTCTGCAAACCACCCCCAGCTGCCAAAGCACTATAAGCCATTTATTCAATCTTTTGCAGACAAGAGTAATTTCCTTCCATGTTTTCTGAACCCAAATCCCACCAAGGCAGAGTCCTGAGGGGACACATGTGGCACAGGCAGGAGAGCTCGAAGGGCTTGGTTCCAAGCAGCACTAAGGGGGTCTGACTCCATTCTCTACCTGTCTTAAAATTCCACTTAACTTCTCTGAGGTTCATCTTGAAAAAGAAAACCAGCAAGAGGTTTTAGCACTGTTGTCATCCAGGCTTAGAGCTGTTTAGTTTTCAGAAATGATTGTCCGAGGAAGGGGGAGATTAGGCACTGGCACTCAGCCCTCCCTTCACCCTGACACAAAAATGCTGTTATCAGTGCTTTTAAGCAGGCTAATTGATCACTTGTTAACAGTGGCCCTGACCATCAAGGTCTGGGAGGGGCAAACTTGTTAAAATGATGGCTGCTGTTTGAGTTCTTTAATTTAGAGTAGATAAAGCCAATTTGCCCAGGACATGGGGCTTAACATCCTATTGCTTTGAGAAACTCTGCAGGATTATTGGTGACTTCCAGGGGTCAGACCATAGTCATTTTTCTATGCCATCTGACAGGGACAGAGCTCATTAACACACAGTCCAGGCAGCTTCTGCCAGGATGTCAAATTAATGATGATATGGAGACAAGAGTGCTATCTGCAAAAGGCATGCTGCCATTTACTCTGGCTTGTAGTTTGCTTTGTCATCTGCATCACAATTTTGGCTCAGAAAGCCAAATGAATCCTGGGTTGCAACCAAAGGACTGTGGCCAGCAAGTCAAAGGAGGCGATTTTCCCCCTCTACTCTGCTCTTGTGAGAGCCCACCTGGAATCCTGCACACAGTTCTAGTGCCCTCAATGTAAGAAGGACATGGAACTGTTGGAGCAAGTCCAGAGGAGGCCACAAAGCTGCTAAGAAGACTGGAGCATCTCCCCTATGAGGACAGGGCTGAGGAAGGCTGTTCAGCCTGGAGAAGAGAAGGTTATGTGGAGAACTCGTAGCAAACTTCCAGGACCTGAAAGGGCTCCAGGAAAGCAGCAGAGGGACTCTTTTTTGGGAGCTGCTGCTGTGAGGGTGGTGAGACATTGGCAGTAGCAAACTTCCAGGACCTGAAAGGGCTCCAGGAAAGCAGCAGAGGGACTCTTTTTTGGGAGCTGCTGCTGTGAGGGTGGTGAGACATTGGCACAGGTTGCCCAGGGAGGTAGTAGATGCCCTAACCCTGGCAGTGTTCAAAGCCAGGTTAGATGAGGCATTGAGCAACCTGGTCTGGTGGAAGGTGTCCCTGCCCAGAGCAGGGGTTGGGACTAGATGAGCTCTCAAGTGCATTCCTACCCCTAAAATTCTATGATTCTGTGATTCTATGATTGAATTTTCTTTAGCCTGCACACATAACAGGCTCTGCAGAGGATTGTTTTAAAGTTGGCTTTGCACCCTTGTGCCGTCTCTGTGAACTTTATGGAAGATTTACAGCTGGGGGATTGCAATAACTGGTGTTTTTTTGCTCCTCTCAACACTTCTAATTATCTGAATTGTCAAGTTTGGGATCCCTCAGTCTCACAGAATTGATGCTTGGAGGGGAGAGGCTTAACAACTTGCTTACATTCAGCTCTCCAGGCATAATCAAATGTTGGGTTTTCTGTATCTTTTACATGTTATTGTTTGACCCACAACAGTGGTCATTTAAGTTGAAAGCAGTGGCTTGAAAACAAATAGAAAATAAGGCTGTAAACTGACCTCAATTCCTCCTCTTGACTCTTGGGTCAATCCACTAGCCTCCAGGTGCCATGGGCTGTTTACATTAGACTAAAAAAATGAAGGCAAAAGCTTGCAGGTCCTTGCCTTTACATCTCCAAGTGTTTGACCAGGTCTGTAGCCTCTGTTCCCTGGGTCAGAGAAAGGAGAGTGCATCAGCAACTTACACTGTTGCTGCTTACAACACCAGCAGCAACTTACACTGTTGTGCCTGTGTGAAGAAGTATCTGAAAACCACTAAAAGTCTGACAGGATTATACTTACGTGAATCTTCTGATAGACTCATAGAATTTTAGGGGTTGGAATGCACTTGAGAGCTCATCTAATCCCAACCCCCTGCCGTGGGCAGGGACACTTCCCACCAGAGCAGGTTGCTCAAGGCTTCACCCAACCTGGCTTTGAACACTGCCAGGGATGGGGCATCTACTACCTCCCTGGGCAACCTGAAGTAGCAATCACTGCTGTCAGCTGTATATAGAGTTTGATTTTTATGCTTGAAGAGGGAAGGTGGGAGGCATGGGGCAAGGATGAGTATGCAAAGGTCTGTCTTGTAGTTTTAGGAGCTGGTGAGAAGTGCACAATTTGGATTCCGTGGTTCTGCTTGTCAGCTGCTGCTGGCTACTCAAGTATGATACAACAGAAATGTCAGTCCACTCTCAAAGCCTCATGGAGTCTAAATCAAGGAGGAAACTAATTCACACAGCTACAGAAAGGATAAAGGACTCACCTGTGGAGCAGGAAGAGAAGGCAAAGGCAAATCAGTTGCCATAGAAGTGAGGGAGAGTAGGGAGGGTGTGACTGGTGTTGAGGACTGGCAAGGAGGAAGGTGGAGGCAAGATGGGGACAGGAGGTGAGATGGAGGAGCAGAGTTAAGAAGACATCAGGCTTAGGTGGACCAGAAGCAGAAAAGTCAGCATCTGTGAGCCTCATTCTCTATTGCAAGCTTACCTCTGGTAGGTAAGCTTGCAACAGAGCCTCTGCAGCTCCCTGCTGCTTCATGGCAAGGGGCAGCATAATGAGCCTGGCTACTCCCTTGCTGATGACTCACTTAAGGTCAGAGTGATTCCACCTCAAGATGTAATAGGCCTGAGAGGTTATCAGGACCATCCCTCTCTTGCTCTGGCTGGAATTCATTGGTATGCCTGTTGGGTTTTTTTTTTCAGAGAGTGTTTTAAAAGCTCAGTTAAATGCACGCCAACAATCCATTAGAGGAAGTGTGTGTTTGCCAAGCTGTGCTCTTGCAAATTAGCCAGTTGTTACAAATCCACAGCCTGAGTGCAGATCTTAGGGAGGCATTCTGGTGCCAGTCTGCACCTACAAGATCATAGGGGTGTTGGGTTGTGGGTTTTTTGTACTGGTAAAAAAATTCTTCATTTCAAATCCAGGGCCATGACTAGAATCTCAAGCCACATTCCCAAATACAAATGCTTTAAAGCTAGTTCTATTTACATGGTACAAAAGGGCACACCAAAAAAAACCCCAAACCGAACAGATTATGAGTGCACTTCCATCTGTCAGGCTGATTGTGTGTATCATGTGTCTCACGTCAGCACATGAACAGTCCTGCATGGAAACATAGGCTCCTTTTTCAATAGGGGATTTCCCACCAGAGCACTGGTGTCCTTGTAAAGCTCTTTCTGGACAAGGACTGGCAACCACAGTTGCCAGCAAGCTTGAACAGCTTTGTTAAGGGCAGATATTTATATTTATGTCCCTCCCTTTAAAAAAAAAAAGTTACAGCAAGGTATGGAAAAATACATTGCAATTACCTGTCAAATTTGTGCACACATTATGGACTATAGCAATGAGCTAAGGATCAGGAACACTATATAATGAACAGTATTCCTGCACCATGTCCCAGGTGAATCTCCTCTATGTGCCTGGTCCCAATAAAAACATGTACCTCTGTCAGGTACAATAACAGCCTTTGCCTTCCAAGCTTGCAGGGTAATAATTGCAGCAGCAAAACTGAACCCCTTGGAAACTGCCAATGAAGTTTTTCAGTATCCCCTTTTTCCTGTTTCTCTGAAAGGTTAACTCCAGATAGCCAAACTGTGGAGAGAGCAGAGAGGAAGTGCTGTCACCCTTTAGAGATCTTGAAATGGCTCACCATGGGCTAAAGCACAATTTTAGGGTACGTCATCCCAGGAGAGATGCTGGTGATAATCCACTCAAAAGTAAAGGTTGATTTATGAGCAAATCACTGGGTGTCAAATGTCTGTGACACATGAAATGTCAGGCCTTAAAAAACGCAAACAAAGCAGGAGACTTTAGTAAGATATACATGCTGGAAAGGTACATACCTTTCATTGAAACCTTCAATCAAGGCCAGGTTGGATGGGGCTTTGAGCAACCTGTCTAGTGGAAGGTGTCCTTGCCCATGGTAGGAGGGGCAGAAAGAGATTATCTCTAAGGTCCCTTCCAACACAAACCATCCTATGATTCTGTGTTTGAAACTGCAGGGTGTTCCAAGATGTAATAACTGTCTGTCCCCTTGCTACTGGAAGACAGCTTGCAAAGTAGCTTTTTAGTTCATCACCTTAAACACACAGATATTAGATGGACCAAAAATAGAAAGATGCAGACAAACACTAGTGGCCAGGAGACATCCCACTCACTAATGTGTCATTAAGAAATGCAGATGGTAAGTACAGCACTTGCTTTGCTGAATATGTGTTCATTATAGTGCATTAAGTGATTTCTGTGTCTCCCTGGGTTTCATGACAAGTGCTGGATATTTGAAGCCTTTTGAGAAGCTCATAATTTCAGTGAGTGCTCTATTGTGCTTGTCCCAATTCAACTCTTACCATTTTCCCCCCAGGCCCATCATTATGCTTTTGGAGAGACAGGTTCTTCCTTCCAAAGCCATGTACTTAACCTTTTGTTTAGTGTGTCCAAACACTTTAGATCATGGCACTTTTACATTTTGGGAAGGGTTATTTATAGCTCTCCAAACTGGGCAAATCTTTCCCTGTCTGACAGCTAATATTTGTACTCATTTTCTTTAAGGAAACATGCTCACAATCAACTCAATGATATATGAACAGCCAAGCACCTTCCTGACATAAAACTCAAGCTCAGGTCTGCTAGTGCAGCTTTTTTGCTCTGGACAGGCAGTTCAGTCTACCTATGCATACAGTTATAATAGCCCAGACATCAGAGTGAGTAGCAACAGATGGAAAATGAAAAGATCTGTATGTTCTAAACATGAGGGCTAGGGTTCAAGTGAGGAAACCCTGTTCTGCATCCTGGCATAAACTTCTTACATGGCAACAAGCAAGTCACTTCGCCTCAGCACAGCCTTTCTCAATCCAGCTTCCTCTTGCTTGAGGTTTCCTGAGCTCTGTCTCCTGCTTAACACAAATGGCCCTTGTACCTCTTGAGGGAATAAAGCTGCTGCACTTCATACTTCTGATAACAGACCATGAGTTTGTAGATATAGAGGAGGATGTAGCTGGAGGCAGAGAGAGATGGTGATGCTGCAACCTCCTTCTAGCTCCTTGTTTGACCACTGCAGTCACTCATAGAGTCCTAGAATAACTGAATTTGGAAAAGACCTTTAAGATCAATTCAACCATAAACTTAAGATGTCCAAGTCCACCACTAAACCATGTCCCTAAGCACCACATCCACATGTCTTCTAAATACCTCCAGGGACAGTGACACAACCACTCAAGGTCTCAGTGTGGCAGAAGGAGCACATTCTAGTCTCTTTTGTGTGTCCTTAATTTTATGGAGATGGAATTATGTTTCCTACCCTACCTGAAGGAATATTTACAGCTAACTTCATACAGGCCTCTTCAAACCTTCCTCTAATCATAGATTTCCTTGTGAACAGCAGTCTTCTTTTGCACTCAGGATAATTATGCAGTCAGTGGAACTACTTGGAGAAGAGGGTGGAAAGCTCAGCTGTCCTTGCTGCAGTCTGCTACTCAGGGATGACCTAAATAGGGATGTTGCAGTGATTAAAACATGAAAGGATAGCTATAACTGAGACACTGATAGAAGCAGACATCATATCTAAAAGGGTGACAGAGAGGCAGAAGGTCAGTCAATGGAGTAAAGATTTAGGACAATTCCCATTAGGGTCAGGAGGACGTTACAATTTAAAATGAGGATTAGTGCAGTGATGCAGCTAGCAGGTGAAACTAATTCTGAGCAAGGCAGCTCTGTCAGAAGATCTGCCATGGTTCAGGGTAAGGAACTCTGCTGTCAGAGTGAGGATGTAATCACAGGATTATCAGAGTTGGAAGGGACACACAAGGATCATCTAATCCAACTCCTGGCTCTGCACAGGGCATCCCCGAGAATCACACCATGTGCCTGAGAGCATTGTCCAAATGCCACTTAAATTCTGTGAGGCTTGATGCTGTGACAGCTTCCCTGGGGATCTGTTTCAGTGCCCAACCACCCTGTGGGGGAAGAATAATTTTCTAATATCCACCCTAAACCTTCCCTGACAACTTCAGACCATTTTCTTGGGTCCTGTCACTGATTGCCAGAGAGAAGAGATCAGTGTCTGCCCCTCCACTTCCTTTCATGAGGAAGTTGTATACAGTGATGAGGTCTCTCCTCAGTCTCCTCCAGGCTGAATGTGATGCCTTGAGCGAGAATGGAGATAGAAGAAATTGTCTGCGTGAAGAGATCTCATCCAAAAAGTCCCTTCTGGGTCTGAAAGACTTTCCTGGTCAAAACCATTGGCTTACTAGTGGAAACCAAGTGAAGAGGTAGGAAAACACTAATGGATCAAGGGAGAATTAGACTGGATCAACAATTGCATCCACAAAGATGAATGAAGGCAGAATATCTCTAATGAGCTTAGAGGTTAACTGTATGTTTCATCCTTACGGGTCATTCAGGTGGATCTTTCGTGATTGAAGGGTCCAATATTGTTCCACTTTCTGGTGTTTCTTAAGACATATTTAAACTCTGAATTAATGCAATTTATGGCAAGAGAAGTGAGCCTTGCAATTGACATGAGGAACACTTTAACACCTGCTCAGACAGGGCTTCATCCTCAGCTGCTGCAGCTCTGTTGGCTGGGGGGCTGCTCTAGAGGTGGGCTACCTGGAGAAGTGACCCATGGAGCTTCTTAGGTTTTACAGTAGAGGTCAGATGACAGATTTTCAGCACATTGTTTAAACCCTCCATTTGACTGAAAGGTCTTTGTTGTCAGAATAGCTATACAAGGAAACAGGGAGTGAGAACAACTTTTGGTGGTCTCTGGTGTGTGTGAAGAACATTAATGAGGACTTTTGGAGGGGTACACACCTCCTTATTTCAGCTTCAGGTGAGGTTATGACTGCAGTTGCTCAGGTGAAAAACAATTAGGCAGCAGAGCAAATTTCCCCCTGAATTATACATGAGATCTCAGTAAAGATTATTCTGTCTTCTCAATTTTTGATGCTTTAGGCAGATTTGCAATGCCCCCATCCATCTGAGCATGGCTCTTTGCCCTCTCCATCAGCCTGTCCTCTAATCCTGCAAGGCTCTCAGAGGCCTGCTAAGAGAGAAGAGGACTTGTGACTACTTTTGTTCCTACCAGAGCACAGTTAGACTTACAAAGCTGTGAAATCAAGGGTCCCCCCCCCTTCCTGGGATGGTGCCTGACCTCAGTGACATTTGTGGGGGGCAATTTGACAGAGATCAGCTGAGTCCCTGCAGACTTCTTGTGACTGTCAACGAGATCAGCATCTCCTTCTCAACTTATAATCTATTGTGCTTTGCCTTGCTTTTTATTTTCAGCTATCTGTATGCACAACTGCTGAGAGCACTCAAAGAGCTTGTTTTGCAAGCTGATAGTGTATCTCAGAGGAAGTGTTTGCAAAATGTTGGTATCCCAGTAGAGATCCTGGGATAAACAGTTCCAGTAAAAAAATGTATCCCCTGCTTGACATCAAGCAATGGATTTATGGCAGGCCTGGATCTTGCCTATTACTTTCCTTACGTGTCACACGAGATTTCAGGTTGAATTCTATGTTTTGTTCTTGTGGTGATTCAGCCAGTAAATTGCAATTTGAGGGTCTTGCAGAGATGGAAAGGAGAAGTCTGACACTAGCACAAAGCACTCAGATAGACAGTGGCCCTGTGCATTTCCCAGGTAAGACTGAAGGGGCCAGTCTATGTCTCATTCAAAGCCGGCAGAGCTACATCTTACTCACAGGGAAGAAACAGTCCTGAATAGAGTATCTTTCTTTTAGAAACTCACCTTCACTCATTTCGCTGTCAGAATCTTTACAATCGTCCTTGAGGATGAACCACAAGAGCCAGTTCATGTCTATCAGTCGGTTAGTCAAAGGACATGGGATGTATTTTAGAGATTCCACTGTCCCTTTGTTCCCGTGTTTATTTGCCCTCCGCTGCAGAGCCCTGAAAGTGATGGATAGCTTGTTGACTTCTGAACTTGAAGGTAGCTTTTTGAGTTGCACCTCATATAGGAGGAGAAGCATGTGAAGGGGAGCAGAAAAGATGTCGAAGATTTTGTGCAGCAGAGGTTAGCAGCAAGACACTAATTATATGTAAAGGAATAGTAATATAGTTTTTGTATTCTAGTATAGTTTTACAAGTTGAGCTGTTGATGTGAAGTGAACAGCTGCTGCAGAATGATTGCAACCCACGTAACCAGCTAGGATTTTGCATTAAAAAAGATTAATACAGCTTTGGTAGGATACATTCGTGTGCTGGGATAGCAAGGCTCTTTGGAAAGCTTTGGAAACTTCTTCCAAACCTTCCATCAAATTACCTCCAAATTCTTATTTATTATTACTTAGAGAGCACATTAAGTGCACACGGTGCACTGTAACAAAGCCATGGTCCCTGCCCTGAAGATTTTACAAGTCTGAGACTTTGATCTAATACCTGCTTAAATCTGTGGGAGTCTTTGCCTTGATTTCAGTGTGGGTTGGATCAGATCCTTGTACAGCATTTCATGAGGCTTAGCAATAGTTCTTGTTGCACTCTAGTACACCCAGTTAGCTCACAGCAAATTCATGGCTCAGCTGCTCCCTGCATTGGTCCTGTTAAATGCAATGAGGACCTTCACTCCTTGAGTAAAGGAGCACTCACTAACCTGGGCAAAAGCAGCCCTGGTGGGTGGGAGCACAGAGCATAGAAGGTAACTGTGCTGGTTGGCTACTGGCTTTTGGGCACCAGGAGCAGAATGCATGCAGGACACACCAGGCTAAAATTCCTTATCCATTTCCTCTGCAGCCAGTCCCCTGTGTGGAAACCTCTGAGGATGTGATTCCCTCCATATTCTGCCACGGCCACCTTCCAAGTGAAATCTGTGCATCCACAGTTTTGCCCCAACCTCTACTTTGACTCACTCCAGCTTACCATGGTTGGGGGGTGGAATATCCAACCCCTTTTCAGCTCTGCCAGCATCCAGCCTGTCATGGACACTTGTGCATGCTTGTTTGGACAGGCTGCTCCTGTGTCGTTTTGCTTCAATGCAAATGCTTTGGGCCTCAGTGCAGCCAAGTAATTAAGTATGTGCTTGACTTTAAGTCCATGAATGATCTCTGAGTCTGTGTCTTTGTGCTCAGAACAAAACCCTTGAAAGAAAGGAATAGTTTGAATGCCAGCAGCCCAGCTGTTTTTGAGCAACCCTCCGATAACAAACCTGCATGGGTAGAAACAAAAGTTGGATAAGGAGGCTGACTCACTGTCTGGCTCCTGGAGACATTTTATAAATAGCTGCGAGAAAAACACAGGAGGGTTTTTTTTTCATTATTATTAGTAGTAGTCGTTGATAAAACATGTTGACAGAATCCTTTTCAGGATTGTAATTTGGGGGCAGCATGTCTTTTTGGACAGCAGACACATGGCAAACAGTTTATTTGCTGAAGAAAGCCAGATGCTCCGTGTCCTTGGCAGGCGATTTGTAAGATTAAGGAAAATCAAGCTTGTGACTAGAGTGTGGTAAATAAGTAAAATAAATAAATAAAGCAGTCACACTACCCACAAGAAACTCTTCTGTTCTTTTTGGCAGGACAGCTGGTTTTCAGCTACTTTCCCCTGCAGTGTGTGGCTGACAAAGAAGAGCAGGCCACCTGAGGGAAGAAGTGCTGCTTGTTTGTCAGCACTGCCCTCCCTGCACAGTGCTGCTGCTGCTGCTGCTGCTGCATGAACCACTTCAGATGCCTCTGTGGACTCCCACAGCATGTCCCAGAGAAGATATATGGGTGATGATCAGCTGAGAGGGTGCAAAATGCACATGAAGGAGAAGACAAGAGCCAGGATTGTTAAGCATCCTCCATCAAGCAGTTGCCAAGACTGACTTGAAAGCTGTGAAACCAGCAGTGAGGAGAAAGACTTGGAGTGACAGTGGATGAGAAGCTCACCATGAGCTGCAGTGTGACCTTAGGCCGGAAAGCCAATTGAATCCTGGGCTGCATCCATAGGACTGTGAGACCCCACCTGGAATACTGTGTGCAGTTCTGGTGTCCTCAGCATAAGAAGTACATGGAACTGTTGGAGTAAGTCCAGAGGAGGCCACAAAGTTGATAAGAGGACTGGAGCACCTCCCCTAAGAGGACAGGCTAAGGGAGTTGGGGCTGTTCAATCTGGAAAAGAGAAGGCTGTGTGGAGACCTCAGAGCAACTTTTCAAGATCTGAAGGGCCTATAAGGAGCTGGAGAGGGACTCTGTGTTAGGAACTGCAGTGATAGGACAAGGGGTAATGGATTCAAACTGAAGGAGGGGAAGTTTAGGTTAGATATTAGAAAAACGTTTTTCCCTGTGAGGATGTTGAGACACTGGCACAGGTTGCCCAGGGACGTGGTGGCTGCCCTGACCCTGGCAGTGTTCAAGGCCAGGTTGGATGAAGCCTTGAGCAACCTGATCTAGTGAGGAGGTGTCCCTGCCCAGGGCAGGGGATTGGCACTAGATGATCTGTAAGGTCCATTCTAACCCTTAAGTTCTATGATTCCATGATTCTCTGCAGCAAGCAGACACCTCTGGCAAACAAACCTCTTCCGGATAATAACCCAGAGATCAAGAGCCAGAAAACAGGAAATACAGTATGCCTCCTACATGTAGCGCTTGATCCATAGCTGGCGCAGATCGGCATCATGCCATTAAAGGAAGACACTTTGTATAGACTGAGAGCAGCTGAACACCAGAATTTCCAATAAAATAAAGTAGTTCTGTGAGTAAACAGAATATTAGTGGAGAAAAAACAGATGATAAAGTTTGTGTTGTTTATCCTTTATACATCTGGTCTTTTCTTCATTTTTCCTCAGTGGATATTTGAGCCAGCACAGCTTAGAGATCAAAATATTATACTGCTTTCAAGCTGTATCTGGGATGGGGCAGGAGTGCTAAAATATTGCCTGGGAAATTAGAGTCTATGAACAGAGAGACCACGCAGTAGATTTTTGTATGTCTGGAGCCTCTGAACTGCACATGCTCTTACCCCTACTGTGCTTCCAGGTATAACGTTGCTCTTTCTTTGATCAAGATTTCTCCTGCATCAAAATACTTAAACTACTTTGAATACTGTTAGGATAACTCCTCTGTTGCCCATCCCTGTAAAGAGGAACATGAGGAGGATTCCACCACTTGCTGTTCTCTCCTATGTATGTTTTGACGACTTGTGGGTGCAATGAAGGTGTCAAGAGAAGCAAAAGAATTCAAGGTAAAAGGGAAACTGGGGGCTATGCTCATTTATCCCAGTGTTCTCTCCCTCTTGTGCTAGGGCAGGCAGCAAGGAGAAGTGAATTACTTTTGTGTCATCACAAAATGGTAAACCAGAAATAGATTAAATTGTTTTTGTTATTTGAATAGCATGAAGGAGACCCTTGATATTACAAGCACCTTTGATTTCAACAAAGAATTCCCTTCCCTGCTCATACAGCTGAAGCCAGTATGGACAAAAGAGAGAGAGAGAGAGTTATGTGGATGATGTATTACACAAAGACAGGCTGAGGGAGTTGGGGCTGTTCGGCCTGGAGAAGAGAAGGTTGTGTGGAGACCTCACAGCACCTTCCAGGATCTGAAGGGGCTCCAGGGAAACTGGAGAGGGACTCTGTGTTAGGAGCTGCAGTGACAGGACAAGGGGCAATGGGTACAAATTGAAAGAGGGGAAATTTAGGTTCGATACTAGGAAAAGTATCTAAGCTTTTTCCTGTGAGGGTGGTGATACACTGGCACAGGGTGCCCAGGGAGGTAGCAGATGCCCCAATCCTGGCAGTGTTCAAAGCCAGGTTGGATGAAGCCTTGAGCAACCTGCTCTGGTGGGCGGTGTCCCTGCTGAGGGCAGGGGGTTGGGATTAGATGAGCTCTCAAGTGCATTCCAGCCCCTAAAATTCTATGATTCTATGATTCTGTGGTGAGCAGCAGAACTGCTCAATGCTGCTGCCTGTGCCTACAGCACAGGAATTTGGAAAGAAAACGTAGGTGGCAGTGCCAATGTGATTTGAACCTCTTTCTCAGGAAGCTTAGACTCCTTCCAACTCCCCAAATAAGAGATCTGATCTGACATCTCTCCTGTGTGTGGGTGGAGTTCTCCCTGTACCTCTTCTGGTCTAGGAGCATCCACGTGTGACCTCTTGCAGCTTGAGGGTGACAACAGATGAGTAAATGCAATGAGCACTATAAACACATGGGAGAGAGATGCCAGGGGCTGAAGACCCTGTAAAAGCCTTGATTTTTTTGAGAAATCTATTTTTAATGGCTGTAACATTTTATTAATATTCAGGGGAGATATAATTAGGACATTATTTCTATTTTGAGACTGTTTCTGTCTGAGTATTGGTTTGGACTACAAATCAGCACTTTGGCAAACTCCTGCTTTTGTGCTTTCTGCAAGAGCAATCCTTGGCTGAACCTAGTGGGATTAGAGTTAGTGTTGACTGGACATGCTCACCCAGTCAGCTCTGACTGGGCACTGGGATTTTGGTGAGGCTGAGTCCATTTTTTCTGAGGATCAAATGCTTTTAGTTGCTGGAACCTAAACCTAGGGACTACATAGCCTCAGATTAAGGAATACAAATAGTCAGATGTTGGGATTTGGAAGTGTGTTTTATGCAATAGTTTCAAAAATGTACATGCTGGTTCATAGTTTTCTCTGATTTGTCCAAGCCTGATGTGGTGTGGGCAGTGTTTTCTTTAACTGTCTCCCTATAAAACCATCCTGCATAATTACCAGACTATTTATTCCTGGGGATGGTTTGCATCACACATGAAAGAATTTAGTAATGACACTTGGATGGAGTACTGTTATTCATGGATGAAAAGGTCATGTTCTGTGCCTGCACTAGCAGTGGGTGGCTGCAGCCTTGGGTAGCACAGTGTTGGAACTAACACCATGATTCCATTTCCTTGTAGCATGGACCTCTAAACTGAACTTAACCTTTTTATTTGACTGCTCCATACATGTAAATTTATAACACAAATTTTCATGTTGTAGAGACACAACATCTCTTTCCTCCTGGTAATTTTTAATTGACATTTTTAAAGGAAACAACAAACAAATCAAAGGAGACATTAGGCAGCTTAATCCTTTGGAAAAGTTCAGGTAGGAAGAAGAAAGCAGAGCTTAGTCTTGAAAAGAGAAAATGTACACCTTTCCAGAAGTGCTGTATATGTCTGTTGTGTTGTGATGTGAACAGAACAGCAACATGGAGTTCTGTGTTGACTGGGCATTGCCAAGCCTGGATTAAATGTGGTAAATGGAGTAGGCTAAAGGATTTCTGTTTCATTCCATATACCTATTGCTGTCACTGCCAGTTGTGTTGGCAGAGTATTGCCACCAGCAGTAAGGAGTCTGCTGGTCACAGTCTTTTCTTGGTTGCAAACCCCTTTTCCTTGCATTTTTGAAGTGACTCTCATGACTCCATTGGCTGTTCAGTGTTAACAACAGCAAAAATTAATGCAGATATGGTTGCTGCTGGTATTGAATACACAGAGAAAGCAGAAAGTCACTCTTCTAAGTAAAAATTAGTTTCCGGGGGAGAATTGATCCTCTCAGTTATCATCTGTGAAGATGAAAAGCCCCATACTTGGTCTCCAACTCTGAACTAGCTTATGTATTTTTTTGTGGGTGTGTGGTCTGACTTCCGTGCAGTTTAGTCAAAGCCTAGCCCTGATTTTCCCATTGTTTTACATTCAAGGCATGCTCAAACCTTTCCAATCTTTTTGCCTTTCCTCAGCAACATTTATAACTTGCCACTTCAAAAATTATAAAGGTTTTAGAGTCAGTTTTCATCTCTCCCTCAACTGCTAGGTGACCTGATGGAGTACAGTCTTGCCATCACCTTACAAGTCAGCTGTTTCAGAGGGGGAAAAGGGGCTGTGCAGATAATTACTCTAAAAAACTTGAAATGATCTATGCCTGAAACAGCTGGGAGACTGATAATATGTAGTAGAAAGTTTTGTGTAAGAGAAGCAAGTGAAGGGCCAATACTGTTCATCATCTTTGTTGCTGATATGAACAGTGGGATCAGTGCACCCTCAGCAAGTTCACTGACCACACCAAGCTGTGTGAGGCAGTCACAGCTGGAGGGAAGGGATGGGACATCCACAGGGACCTTGAAAGGCTTGAGGGGTGGAACAATGCAAACCTCATGGAGTTTAACAAAATGAAGTGCAAGGTCCTACATCTGGGCCAGGGCAATCCCAGGCACAGCTACAGGTTAGGTGGGGAAGTAACTGAAACCAGCAGTGAGAAGAAAGACTTGGGAGTGACAGTGGATGGGAAGCTCCCCATGAGCTGCAGTGTGAGCTCAGCCCAGAAAGCCAATGGAATCCTGGGCTGCATCCAAAGGAGTGTGGGCAGCGGGTCAAAAGAGGTGATTCTTCCCCTCTACTCTGCTCTTGTGAGATCCCACCTGGAATCCTGCACACAGTTCTGGTGTCCTCAACATAAGAAGGACAAGGAACTGTGGGAGCAAGTCCAGAGGAGGCCACGAAGTTGCTAAGAGGACTGGAGCATCTCCCCTACAAGGACAGGCTAAGGGAGTTGGGGTTGTTCAGCCTGGAGAAGACTGTGTGGTGTGGAGACAGCAACTTCTCACTGTTGGAAGGGTCTACAAGGAGCCAGAGAGGGACTCTGTGTTAGGAACTGCAATGATAGGACAGGGGGTAATGGGTTCAAATTGAAGGAGGGGAAGTTTAGGTTGGATGTGAGAAAAATGTTTTTTCCTGTCAGGGTGGTGAGACACTGGCACAGGTTTCCCAGGGATGTGGTGGTTGCCCCAACCCTGGCAGTGTTCAAGGCTGGAAGGGTCTACAAGGAGCCAGAGAGGGACTCTGTGTTAGGAACTGCAATGATAGGACAGGGGGTAATGGGTTCAAATTGAAGGAGGGGAAGTTTAGGTTGGATGTGAGAAAAATGTTTTTTCCTGTCAGGGTGGTGAGACACTGGCACAGGTTTCCCAGGGATGTGGTGGTTGCCCCAACCCTGGCAGTGTTCAAGGCCAGGCTGGATGAAGCCTTGAGCAACCTGATCTAGTGAGGAGGTGTCCCTGCCCAGGGCAGGGGGTTGGGACTAGATGATCTCTAAGGTCTATTCCAACCCCTAAATTCTATGATTCTACAATTCCATGATATAGCCTCCCTCTTCTACCCAAACACTCACAGATGCTTGTCAACACAGAAATGACATCTTGGAGTTGTCATGCATCTGCATGGGGCCACTGACCACTGACAAGTCCTCTCAAGTGGGACAGCCCTTCAGAAATCCTAGGCAGGGGAAGGATTCCCCTTTGGTTACAGCTTTTTAAGGTAACAAGCCCCATCTGGCCTAAGCCCCATGTAGGAGTGTTGGAGTAAGAGTCTGTGTCTGCCTGGCATGTCATCCCTGTGCCCACCTCCACATGCTGCCCCATCACTTTGCTTTGAACTTCTCTCCTACTTTCTCTTTATTTTCTCAGTGATTGAGTTAAGGGTGAGGATTTAAGCTAGCTGGTTTAAATTCAAGCCATATGAGACAGAAGTGATTTTCTTGGACAGGAAAAATAATCTTGGGGAGTTTATAGGACTTACAATTGCTCTGTATTTTCATGGGGTATGAACACAATTTGTCTTTCTGCTTCTCAATCTCAATGTCTTATTGGATCTTATTGGATTAGCTTGTTGTTCTTGGAATTTCCTTGTACTGGCTGGGACTCAGCAAGCCTTTTCTTTTGTTAGCCTGGAGATTGCAGCCTCACTTCTATAATGTGAAATTGCTTGTACAGATGATCCCTGCTCATCTTTTTGTCCTCACTGTATTTAATACAAGTCCATTTCTCTTCATCCATGTTTCAGTCCTCCTTAGACCTAAGCTAAAATCCTTTACAAACTAGGCACAACCCATCAGAGGAATATGCTATTAACACTCTTGTCGTTCGCAAGGAACTGGACGTTTTGACAAGTGAGGTACTTGCCAAAATCAAGAATAGTGTGGTAGTGCATAACTTTGGGTTTTTGATGAAGAATTGATGAGAAACCTTTGAACAACCTTTCTGCTTTCCACACACCATGGGGGAGAAGCATCTCATCATCAGAGAAGCATCAGAGAAGAGCAACAAGCCTGGTGAAGGGGCTGGAGCACAAGTGCTGTGAGGAGAGGCTGAGGGAGCTGGGGTTGTTCAGCCTGGAGAAGAGGAGGCTCAGGGGAGACCTTATCACCCTCTACAACTCCCTGACAGGAGGTTGGAGTCAGGTGGGGGTTGGTCTCTTCTCCCAGGCAACCAGCAGGAGGACAAGAGGGCACACACTCAAGCTCTGCCATGGGAGGTTTAGGTTGGATATTGGGAAGAGATTTTTTCATGGAGAGAGTAATCAGGCATTGGAATGTGCTGCCCAGGGAGGTGGTGGATTCACCGTCCCCGAAGGTTTTCAAGCTGAGACTGGATGTGGCACTTGGTGCCATGGTCTAGTAACCACGGTAGGGTTGGACTTGATGATCTTTGAGATCTTTTCCACCTGGTTGATTCTATGATTCTATGATCTTTCTAGAAAATTCTGTACCCTTCTAGTGCATTCCCTGAGCAGAACACGAGCACGATGCAGTGCAGCTGCGGCGCCATCCTTTCCCCATTCCTGCACAGCAGAGTGTCTGTAATTCTTTGCACAGAAGTCAGACCCTTCTAAAATCCAGACACTCATATTCCCATCAAAATCTGAACAGTGGGGTTTTTCTATCAACAGTTTCAGGCTATCAGTCTCAGCTGTGAATGAAAAATTCATCAGGCAAAGGCTGAAGAAGTCACACCTGTCAGCTTGACACACTGTTTATCTCAAAGACTTTACTTCAGAAAGTATAAACAGTAGAATATTTATTATCCTTCCTGCCATCTATGAGGCCATTCAGCAATTTGAGTGTGCTCACGCACAGTTTTCATGAGCCAACCTTAATTGCACAGCAATGTGCCATAAAAACAAAGATTAGGCATTATTATCTAGGAACCAATTTTACATTTTTCTCCTCTGACTTGAACTGTTTAAAATATAGGGCGCTATCTCATTTTGGCAGTACATAAACATCTCAGTTGTCAAACTGCCCTTACTCAACCAGCCAACATTTCTTGGTGGTTGAAAATCATAGTGTTTAATTGTGTCAACTGAGGTGAAAAATGTTATTGGTTCACCACCTGGCTGCACCATATAGTTTTTACAAAATAAAAATAAATTAAGAAACAGAATGTGGAACTGAAGGGATTTCAAAAATATTTAACCCATTAAGAAATGAATATGATGCAAGGACAGAAGGAAGCAAATAAACAGATTGTGTGGGGGTTTTTATCCAGGTGCATTCTTGCTTTCCCCTTACTAACTGGTTTGGAGTCTTCCAAACAGTGTGTAATTAAATAGGGTGTGATAGGGGCCCAAGGCATCAGGAAGAAGCTTCTGACAGATTTCTACAAGCTTTTGATTAGTCTGTGACTTCAGAGGCTTGCAATGATTCAATAGTCACTGTCACCTACATGAGCAGAACTGACAAGTAAAAAGCATGATGGACCAACATGAAATTCAATTTTTCTGGGCTCAGTACTTACTGTAATTCTGGTGATCTCATCTGTCTTACAACAGAGAGCAAAGCTGTTCAGTGTAGAAACTCATAGCAAACTGCTTGGGTGCAGGAATAAAAGTCACCTATTTAGTTTTCAAGCCCATTGAATGTTCTGTGTGCTGGACAAAAGTTTTGGCAAGCAGTGTAAGCCATCTGCTGCTAGGAATGGGTTCCAAGGAGGTGGTTTATGGTTCATGGTTCATGGTGTTTGAAATCCTTTTCATCATCAGTGAAGAGAGCAACCACAGCATTAGCTTCCCAATAGGAATCTCCCAGTGAGAAAGCTTTGGGGACTAGACAACAGGAGAACACATTGTCTTGTGTCAACTATTGTTTACTGAAAATGGATTCTCTTTTGTGTCATGCACATATAATGTGTTTGTATCAAGAGAGATGTTAATGAGTACTTTTTCAGTAGCTGAGCTACCTGATGGCTCTCTCCTTTGTCCCACATAGATGTAACCAGATATGCAAGATCTAGCAAATTTAAGGTGAAAAGAGACAATTAGATAAATCCATTAGCCTCTTCTCCTGCATTATGTAGGCTATGATGTTTCCACTCAGTGATTCACACACTAACCAAATACTTGCCTTGAACAAAAGCATTTACATGTTCAGGCAAAAAGCCTCTTTTGTGTGGGAGGCAAATGTCAGGACAGACTGAGCTAAGTACAACTTGCATTAACACGGATATGGCATCCACATCTTCTTCACAGTCTTTTCTGTTAAGGTGGGAACATTCTGGGTCCTTAGGAAGCTTTCAAATATAGACCAAGAAGGCAGTTCTTGAGAGGCAAGGTAAGGAAGGAGAGCTGTGACACTGCAGCCCTTTGGCCAAGGAAGGTGGTTTAAGGAGCAAACATTGATTCCTTGCCCCTTTCAAAATTTCACCAAGTGGCTCAGCTGTGGATCTGAGCATAGGGTGAGACACTAGGCACAAGGGAAACACAGCAGGGCTGCTTGGGTGCACAAAGGTCACTGTTCCAAGCTAAGTAGTCTCTGGTCTGCTCACAGACACTTTTTCACTTAGGGCCAGTGGAGAAAAAGCATGTGGTGACTATGAATTGCCATGAGTGTGGCAGACTCTTTCTCCTGACCTTTATTTTCCTTAGGATCCATTCAGACCCTCCCTATTTTGCCCAAGAGCTGTGGCCACTGCTGTGATGGCATTCTGGGAGTGCTAGCTGTACTTTGTGCTTTCAGGGTCCCAGTGGGCACCAGTCTGTGTACTCATGCTTGTCCAAGGAGCTTGCCTGTTGGAGGGAGCCCTTGTGGTGGTCCAGCCAACCAGAAGGGCTTGCCCTGGCTTGAGGATGCCATCAGATAGCCTAGTGATGTGCAGGGGCAGAGTTCTTGTCCTAACTCTCTTCTTTTGTCAAAGAAAGATGCGTAAATTTATATTCCCCTAAACTCTCATTGGCAAATTCTTCTTCACTTCTTGCCTTAAGTTGTCATGTGTTGTTGTGTTAGCCCAGTGGAACAGAAATCCTGTTTTCCAGTCCTACGGCAAGTTTTGCTGTGAAGTAAAAAGACATGGCCCAGCTTTAGTTTCAGCATACTGTGCTAGAAACAATTCACTGAGCTCTGACATTCTACTTGGTCAAAGGACATTTCCTCCCCTCCCTCCTCCCTTCTTCGCTCCTTCCTTCCATCCCCACTAACCTCTTATGAAATTAATAAACATAGGATGTTTGTTGATTGGGTGGAGAAATTGCATTCAGATCACATAATGTCTGGGGCCTGGCAAGTCTTTGTTAATCTGTTCTTGTCTTTGCTAAATGGAGCAGGGTGCCCTCCAGTCTAGTAGCAAATATTTTAGGGGGAAAGAAAAAGGTGAAAAACAACCCCACTTGTATTGCTATTAATTAAAGAACCAGGTCAGGATGGTTTGCAACCCCTTGACCTTTCTCAATTATTTATTTATTTTAGATAAGAGATTGTGGTACTTATCATGGTGAAAACATAAAGTCTGTGGATGGAACTACTTTACACAGCACTCACCAAAAACTAGCACTTCTATAGCTCATTATAATATGATAAATATGTCTGGACCAGGAATTTTCTAGAGTCTTGTGGGTATGCACATATCACCCAGTTCCCTTCTCAGAGAGAGATTAACGTATCTGAACACAGATGGGCTCCCAGGCCAAAAGATAGAAGCTCTAACAGCTCCAAATACTCATCTCTCTCAGTCAATATAATAACTTGCAACCTTCTGCTTCTCACATTAAGAGATCTCGAGCTGTTTGATGTGTCTGGGGTCTCTCTCCAGGCCTTGTCTCCTACATTGGTTGTGGAGACAGTTCTGTGCTCCTGTGCAGGGTCTGGTTTCCCTGAGACTTGCCTGTCAGAGCACCATCCTCAGTAGGCCTGACAGGTTATGTCTGAGTGGATGCCTTGTTTGCTTCTTCTACTAAATTACACTGTTTCCCATGGGCCACTATCAAAGACTTCAGCAGCACATGCCTTCCTGTTTTTTATTTGTATATGTATGTGTGTGGCTCTTCTAAACACGGACAGGAATTTCCTTTCCTGAGTCTAGACATCAGCCACTCACTATTTCTGTAGCTTGCTAACAGACTGTCTGCTGCCCTGGGCCCTTTGATTTTTCCCAGGAGAGCACCAAATTCGCACTGGGCTGATAGAGGAGGCCTTGTATGATACTCTGGGCATGCAGTCTGGTTTTTGCTGGTGGTGTTTCAACTGCACTAATGACTCCTGTGAAGCAAACCTTGCACCTAATGGGGCTTGTTTCTCTGCCTCTCAGGGCCTGCTCTTGCTACCCTGGTGTGGCCAGAGCACTTCTACCTCAGTGAGAAAGAGAGTTGGTGTGATCCCAGCGCAAACTGGTGCCACCATGAGATGCTTGGCCAGATCCACACTATGGAAAACCACATTGTTCAAGCAGCCATGTGGGAGCAGGCAAGCCAAGGGGAAGCTCTGCCTGAGGTGACATAGCTGTCCCATCCCACTGAGTGGGATCATCTCAGTGGTGCCCTGCTGCTTCCCACACTGATTTCTGCTGTCAGTGTGCTGCAGCAACTCTGGAGCAGTGCTTATTGTAGCATGGTCCCCAATAAAGTGCTTGGGTTTCTTCCTGGGTTTGCAGACTCACAGGGCGTGGGCTGCTTCAGAGAAATCTCACAGATTTCAGTGGTCTTTTGGAGCAAATTTAGCTTGTCAGTACTTTCTTGGGACTTTCTGAGAGCAGCAGATGGAGCCTGGGTACACTCAGTAGTCATTTTTTGCAGCTTTTCTCAGGGGTTCCTGTTATATGAATTTACTAGGAGAAGAAATCTTTCTAGGCCAGTGACTGCCAGAAGGATAAAAAAGCTAGTAAGATTTGTCTCTGTGTGCAGTCATGGATGAGTGGCCAGCAACTGCGCGGCAGATGTTGTAAAGTGGAGGAGGAAAGATTGATAAGGTGATTGAGAGCAAATTCCCCAAACAAATTATTTACTTCCCTTCCCTTTAGAAAAGCCTGTGACTGTCCATCTGCATGTGTCTGTCTGCATGCCATTCCTACTCCCCTCAGAAACTTTTAGAGTGGTTGACTTACTTCAGCCAAAGTAGTTGAAGGATAAAGACCTCAACACTGCTAAGGTCCTGAGATTTTTCTGGAAAGTAGATGTCTGGCTTGGAGCAAGAGACTCCACCAGTGCTTCTCAGCTGGTGCAGGATGTGCTGAATCCTATGACACTTTGTGGGTCCACAGACAGGCAGGATGGCAGAAAACCCGACTTTAGTGCTCACACTTTTCACAGACATGTTTCTTTGTGAGTTCACAGAAGCTGCTGCAAATACAGATTATGCCACACTGCAGGACAAAAGAAAAGTAAGTGTCTAGATGTGAATGAGTCACTGCTGAACTCTAAGTGCTATAGCTTCAGCACTGCCTCCCTGTGCCTCCCCCGTGAGAAACATGCCTGTGAAGTTCACATCCTAGTGACTGTGGGAACCTGTGGAGCCAGTTAATATGGATTTTTTGGAAAGTCTGTCTTTGGATTCCATTTTGCAGCTGGAGCCTCTCAAGGAAGTGAGGAAGCTGATGTAAAAAAAGAATTCCTTACTGTAAGCCTTTTGTAACAGAGAAAATACAAAATTTCCAGGTGATGTGGCATTTCCTGGGGAAATAAATAGCCGAGGGCATACCCAGAGTGAAGTATCCAGTGCTCTCCAGGAGGCCCAGTGGTGCAAAAAAAATGCTTTTTAGGAGGAGGAATGAGAAATTAGGACACTGCAGACCGGGTGAGGAAGTAGTGTGTCCTGGAAAGTGGTGACAAAGTGCCATCGGGTGGGTAAGGGAGCAACAGTGACCCAAGGTGGCAGTGGGCCTGGGGCAGGGAGATGAAGGAACTTGATCAACAGATTTCAGTGCACATGGATGAATGTGACCAGTTCGTGTTTAATACAATTCTCTGACCTCCAGCACTAGATTTGGTCTGTACTTCTAATATTTCGCACGCTGATGGCATGGACCAAGCAAGGTAACACAGATCTCTCCTCTCACTAAGAAACCATTGAAAGCGTTTGTATTCCTCACTCGGCCAAACCAGTTAATATTTAAGGTCTCATGAGAGAACTGTTACTCCTTTTCTAATGTTTGAAGAAGTACAGCTTGGAAGCAAATGTGTTCCATCCTGTCCAGTTCTGCTGCCTCCCTCACTAGTCTCTGCCCTCAGACCAAGTGCTGAGAACCTGTAGAGAGGTCAGAGAGAAATTATCAGAGAGAATTTGGTGTTAAATCCACTTCTGACAGCTGGATATGTGAGAAGCTCCAGGTGGTGTGTTTATCTGAGTAGGAGACAGAGAGGTCTCCTGGGTCTTTGCCTGAAGTCTTTGCATGGGCTGAAGGACAGGATACCAAAGAGAGCTCATTGTGCCTTGAGCACAGCAGGACATAAGCCTTGAAAGGTGAAAAAAATCAGAAAAATCCAAATTGAAAATGAAACTCAAATGTCATAGAATCATAGAATCATATAATTTAAGGGTTGAAATGGACCTTAGAGATCATCTAGTCCCAACCCCCTGCCCTGGGCAGGAACACCTCCTCACCAGATCAGGCTGCTCAAGGCTTCATCCAGCCTGGCCTTGAACACTGCCAGGGTTGGGGCAGCCACCACATCCCTGGGCAACCTGTGCCAGTGTCTCACCATCCTCACAGGAAAAAACTTTTTTCTCACATCTAACCTAAACTTTCCCTTCTTGTTTCAACCCATAACCATGAAGGCAACATATGTCTGGAATGGATAACCAAGGATGTGGTAAATTCTCCAACAGCTGGAGTCAAAATCAAGATACCCTGGAAGTCCCACAAGGTCCAAGGTTTGGTTCAGAGATCAGAGAATGAAATGCTGTGGTGTGTGTTATGCAAGAGGCCAGACCAGATGATCTGTCTGCTTTGCTCTGGCCTTCAGAAATATGAACCATTGTTGTCTCAAGGATCTAGAAGAATTACCATGACACAAGAAACAGAATCATTACATAACCACAGCAGTTGCAAGGGCTCACATCAAAGGGTGGACCCTTTTTTTTAAGCAGCAGCAGAGATTGGAAGAAGATCTTGAGGAGTAAGTAGGTTGCTTTGTTTTCCTATTTGGAAACTTGCCCACTGGATGACTTCGACCCCAGTTGGTCTTCATACTAGAGGTTCATGAGCTCATTCATGGACAACATTTATTGGAAAATTACTGGAGTTCCAATATGGGCTTATCCCAAAGCATTACTGGCTTCCAAAATGCATTCATCAGTCTTCAGGGTGCAGTAAGGCATGATCTTGCACAGAACAGATTTACACAAATGGGCTTATTAACAAAATCAGGATTAGGGCCAAGGAGATGTCAGCATGAGTGATTAGCTCAAAATAAACACAATTGGGAGATAAGAAATATCTGTGGTTTTGCTTCATCGTCTTGTGGTTGCGTACTCAATAGATGATGGGAAATGACATGTTAGGTATGAGGTACAATGACTAATCCACTGCTGCAACTCATAGAAGGCAAAGCAGAAGGATTCAGGAATTTTTCAGTCCATGGGCATAAAATAAGCAATGGCCCTGATCCAGGAAACTCTGCCATGGAGATGGATCCCCCCAAGGTGTGCAGCCTTCCTTTCTTAGGATTGTGCAGGTGTAGGTTTTTATTTTGTCAGCTGAAACTCCCTAATCACTGAAATTACTACAATTTTCACTATGACACATGCATTAATGTTCTGATAGACAAAAATAAAAGAAAAGGAATAACAGTTGTTCTCTCATGAGACCTTAAATATTAATTGCTTTGGCTGAGTGAGGAATACAAACCCTGTTAATGATTTCTCAGTGAGAGGAGAGATCTGTGTTAGTTGCTTGGTCCCTGTCATCAGCATGGTAAATATTAGGAGAGGTACAGACCAAATCTAGTGCTGGAAGTCAGAGAATTGTATTAAACATAATCTGGCCACGTTCATCAATGTACACTGAAAACTGTTGATCAAGTTCCTTTGCTACACTTCTCTACAGCGAACATGCAAGTCAGACCAAAGACATTGAGGTGTAAATAGCAGCAAGAAATACTTTTTGGCACTCTCTTTTGTACAAGACATAATTGCTTGCTCAAACATGGTAGAAAATCCTCAGTTTTTTCAAGTGTTCTTAATGAAATACTGGGATTTTCTTAGCAAGGTACTCTGCTTTGCGAAGTGTTTAGATCCATTAAACCAATTTATAGTGATTCCAACAGTTGCATTCATGTCACCATTTTCTAAGTGAAGTATTTGGATTTTTCAATTTAATTTTCATGCTCATTTTTCACTTCAGTGATTTAAGAAATTACCTGTCCAAGCCCTTGCTCAACAAACCATTGTAGTAAACCTAATAAATTTATTCCACTTCTCATCTTTCACTTCTCATTGTGAAACTGAAGCGGTTGGGGAGAAGGAAGAACTGTTTCAGATCAATTTGAAATTTAACTAGTCTTGCTAAACACTTCTTCCAATTTTTGTTTCCAGTGGCAAAGACACCAACACAGCAAAATCTTTACACATGGGCTTTCTTGTAAACCTGATTCTGTTTGATGTGGATCGCACTCTGAATTATTTAGTTAGCCCTGTCTGGATCACTCTACATCTTATTTTATTCATTTCCAGGCTGAAGATGACTCTATTCATTTGCACTGCAGGAGCATTATGAGACTAACACTCTCAAATGGGAAAGGTTTCCCACTTTGATTGCAGCCCTGATAGAAATCTTGTGTCTAGTGGTGCCATTAATTAGTATACTCCCACTTCTTGTTCTCCCTGGGACCTCTAAGCATTTTCATATCATATGGATGTTACCAAGAAGCATTTAAATCTAATCTCAGTTCCCAGAAATGCATGGGGTTATTCTTATATATTTACACTGCTTTGTAAAAAATAGCCTTTCCTAAGAGCCTGATCTTTGAGTTGGAGAACATCTGCTTTCTTAGCAAGAATGTAATCAGTCTTGAGGAGATGGGTGGAGAGGATTTAGTATGCTCAGGCTGTAATTCATCTCACCCTCTCTTCAGATATCAAACTGAAATGTTTAATTTAAGAGCTTTGTGCCTCTAATATCCTGTTGAATCAAGTAAGATGAACAGAGCACATTCAAAAGATAGTTCAGTTCTTAGCTTGACCCAACACCTTTTTAAAAAGCAGTAGCTTGTAACACACATCCTTAGTCAGTTCTCCAGCTGATGTAAATGGTCAGTACTTCTCTCCAGGCCAGTGAAATTTTATCAATGTGTTGCAACTCAGGCTTTGTCCTTCCAAACTTTGCTGTGGATAAGATTGATACTCCTAATCTTTACCCTCCTCAATACAACATTTTTGCTCCACTGACACAATTTTCCCTATAATGTATGGTATTCCACACTAGCCAAATTCCCAAGTATCCCTGAACATGACAAAAGTCTGTGGTGATTGCTCTCCTTCATGTGCCATGACAAGATTTCATACACCTGCTGGAAAGTGCTGAGGCAAACAGCAACTTGGCAGCAGAGCCTTGTTTAGCCTGTGAAGGTGGAGGGTTCTTTGGGTGCAGTTAGGGCTATGACTCAGTCCTGAGGTTCTTCTTCACAGGGTGCTGTCAGAGAGGAGGTAAAAGTCCCCATGTGCAGGGTAGAAAAAAAAAAAAGAAATGCCTCTAAGAAGAATTTGTCACAACTTTGCAACCAGCAGTGGTAATGGGTTTTGGTCAGGGATTGTCTTGATAGTTCTGTGAGAGAAGGCCAATTTTCCTTTCAAGACACTATATTTAGTTATTTAATCAAGTTAAATTATTCCTTCTCTCCTCAGCCACAGTTAGATCATGGCACGAAATTAAGCACAGCCTTTCATTCCACCTCTTCTTGCCTCTCTGTTTGACCTAGACTTTGGGGAGCCATTAAGTTGTCTGAGATACTGATTTAATAAGGGTAGGAGAATTAAAAAGGACAAAGAGACACCTGACTAATTGGAATTTCCAAGAGATCTTAGTAATCAGCCAACGGGGATTTTATAAGGTATAAAGTATTTGCTTTCACATAAATTTCTTCCACATTCTTTCTCTCATGTTTGCTCAGTAAACCTTCTGGAAAAAAGATCCCATCTTCCTCTCTGTAAGCTTTATACTTGGGAGGTAATTGAGTTGGCTCTTTGTTATGAAAGCATGTACTGGTTTAATTGCACATATGTGTCTGTGAACACACGATCCCTGCTTCTCTCCTAAATTTGATTTGGAATGAATCCCACCAAAGGCTGTTTTCCAGTATTAATGGATAAAAGACCTTTACCAAGGGGAAAAGTATTCAAACACTCAATAAAGTTAAGTTTCAAAGTTGTTTCTTTGCAGGAACTCTCTTTCAAAATACACAGTTCTGAGAGTGATTCCTTTCTCTCCACAGTGATTTAGTAGCAAGTATCTTCTCTTGATTTTGTGATTTGTAACCAACCAGTTTTTATTTTGGAAATAGGCACAACAATTGAAATGTGTGACGGTAACACATTCACACTGTTGTTAGAGTTACCTGTTACATCCTGCTCTGCTGTGCTGAGCAGTAATGCAAACCTTTGGGAAGATAAGATCCTTACAGTGAGAGAAAATAAACACTGTGCTAATTTTATTCCATTTCTGGACTTAAGGTGCTGACTTTAAGGTAGTGATGCAAGCAAGTATTCATCTTCAATATGTTCCTCTCATGGATAGCAGAGCAAAGCGCTAGGAGGGAGGTGATACGAGGGTCAGGAGATCTGTCCCTTGGGTTGACAAGTCACATTACTCAAGCCAGGTTAGGCAGTATAGATAAGGTAAGCTATACTTTGCAATGCAGTGTGTCAGTTTGATAGATGAGTGTCCTGTGAGCCCATTATCATTTTCCATTAATTTTGGGTTTATTGTATGCCAAGACTTAGCAACTCATTGGTATGAGCTGACAACCTGATATTTTTATTTAGTTTCTACTTGGCATTTGTTTAACACTGTCAGATAAAATTGCCAAGAACTGGGTTCTGCTTGAAAGAGGACATGAAGCTTAGAGTCAGCTGACTTCTTGGTCATCTCCTGGCTGTTAAAAAGTGCATTGTTCCCTGTGCTGTTTAGGGAAATGTTTAGGTCTTGGAGATTTGGTCTATGCCAACAGCAAGGCTATGAAAGCAACATATGTTTTCAGATATCAGTATTTTCCAAGCAAAATGGGCCAGTCCCTTCAAGAACAGTTTATTTCCATGTCTTCTGTGTCTCAGGTCACCAATAAACCAGATGCTGATTGGAATGAATTGACTAAAGGTTTGGAAACTGGTATTTTCTGAAGAAGATGAGGAACATCTTTTGTTGTAGTCTGTTCTAACCAAAGCTGTGGTTATAACTAAAGGTTAGTCCAGAAGGAGAAAAATGTTTATTGATGTATCTTTCAAGGTGTTGGGATTTATGGCCAACTGCAGAGCTAGACTTGATCCATGCCACCTTTGAATCTTGGCTCACATTCGAGTTGTGTATCCATGGTCATAAAATGGTGACTGTTGAGGTATGAGTAAGCAATGGCACAGAAGATTCCATTTTTTCAAGGTTTATCCAGGTGGAGCCTATCAACATTTTGCTTCATAACTTTCAGCTTGACAGAGAATTGGAGTTTCTGCAATATTTCGGTACCTCTGAAGTGCCTACTATACATGGAAGTGTTTTAGTCCTTTTTTTTGCTCAGAAATAAACTGAAAACTGACATTCTTAGCCAGAGATTATACTCTGATGTGTTCAGGTGCTCTGAATTGTATCACAGAAGATATTTATTTATTTTTTTATTTATTTATTTACTGTGAGCATGTTTATGTTTTAATTCGCTGATACATTTTTTATATCCATAACAAAAAGCAGTATTGGCCATCTGACCTGTACATGGACCTGACACAACTTTGGCCTTGTATCAGAAAGGAAGTCAATTTGGCAACCACTGCCTTGCCTAGACAGAGAAGAAAATAGACCTATGATTATTTGCTCTGTCTGGACAGCTCTGGGACTGCATAGCCTCAGAAGAGCTCCAGATCATAGAATGAGAGAATCAGCTGGGTTGGAAAAGAACACAAAGATCACCAAGTCCTACCCTGCAGTGATTACTAGATCATGCCAGTAATTGCCACATCCAGTCTCATCTTGCAAATCTCCAGAGATGGTGAATCCACCACCTCCCTGGGCAGCCCATTCCAATGCCTGATTACTCTCTCTGTAAAAAATCTCTTCCTAATATCCAACCTAAACCTGCCCTGGCAGAGCTTGAGTCTGTGCCCTCTTGTCCTCCTGCTGGTTGCCTGGGAGAAGAGACCAACCCCCACCTGACTCCAACCTCCTTTCAGGGAGTTGTAGAGGGTCATAAGGTCTCCCCTGAGCCTCCTCTTCTCCAGGCTGAACACCCCCAGCTCCCTCAGCCTCTCCTCGTAAGTGGAGAGCCCTATGCAATAGAGCCCTCCAGAACTCATCTCAAGGCTACAGGGATGGGGTCTTCTTTTTCTCCTGGTCTCATATTCATCAGGGTGATAAAGCAGTTAATACTCATCTTGTGTGAAGCGGCCGCTGTTCTGCTTTGTCAAAGGAGACATCCAGAGAACAAAATCCATTCTTCCCCTCTATAGAGATTGCAGAATCATAGCAAGAGCTAAGACAACCCTAACTAACTGTCAGCTTAATTACAGAGAATATCAGACCTGCAAGTTCCTGATACCCAACAGTTTTCATCCAGAGAGTTCTGATGATGGGCCAGACGCGCAGCAAGGGCAAATCCACATTGTATCACTGATTTTAACAGGTCTATGCCAATTCACACCAGTAAAGAATCTCAATTTTGTTCAGTGCTATCAGTACCAACGTGGAGATACAGTGAGGAAGGACCATTTGGAACCACAAGGATCTGTTTATTTGCTAGTCAGTGCACACCTTGTAATTTACGCAGTGCAAAGGCCAGTAACAGAGCTGGAGAGCCAAGTACTTCCTGATAGCTGCATCTCCTGGAATTGTGCAGTGCTGCAGCTAATAAAACTCAGTGATGGCATGAAGCTAATCTGGGAAAAAATTATGTGAGCCACTCAAGCAGCTGAACAGCCATCTCAGCTGTGCTGATTCACCCAGAATGATGCACTCCAAGGGGTTTTCACCACATAAACAGATGTTCCCCTAGCACAGGATGCTTTCCATTTTTTGTATTGTTCATGCTGGATTTCTGTGTTGCAGATCAGATCTTCAGCTGCTTTAACCAGACCTGTCTAGTCAAAGGCTGTCAGGACAAGACAGACTCTCTCAGACCCATCTTCCACTTCTGTCTGCGGTGCAGACTCCCCTCTTGCTGCAGCCTCCGCCAACTGCATAGCAGCCCCAAGCTGGAGGGAAGCCATGGCAATGTGCTGCATGTGGCACTGTGTGTCCAGACAGGCTTTGCTGGAAGGCATGTATTCCAGGCTGTGGGAATATTTCCCCAGCTGCTGGTCCTCGTTGCTGCTGAGGGTGGGATCGCACAACCTAATTCAAGTGGCCTGAGTGCTCTACAAGTGAGAGGCAGGACAGAGAGAAATCCCACCTTTGCAATACATCTGTAGATATTGCTGTCTAAGCATGTCCTAGTTTTGTTATTTTGGCCCTGCAACATCCAAGTTCATAGAATCAACTGGGTTGGAAAAGACCTTCAAGATCATCAAGTCCAACCCTACTGTGGTTACTAGACCATGGCACTAAGTGCCCCATCTAGTCTCATCTTGAAAGCCTCCAGGGATGGTGAATCCACCACCTCCCTGGGCAGCCCATTCCAATGCCTGATTACTCTCTCCAGAAAAAAATCTGTTCCTAATATCCAACCTAAACCTGCCCTGGCAGAGCTTGAGTCTGTGCCCTCTTGTCCTCCTGCTGGTTGCCTGAGAGAAAAGACCAACCCCCACCTGACTCCAACCTCCTTTCAGGGAGTTGTAGAGGGTCATAAGGTCTCCCCTGAGCCTCCTCTTCTCCAGGCTTGATCATGCCCAGACCGTCTTTCATCCTGCTTAGCTCTACAAAGAAGATCACATAGTTTAATTATTAAGGCAATATAAGACTGTACAATGACAATTGTGCTGAAGTGCTAATCACTGTGTGAGTGTGCTACAGTACAACACAATAAATAGCATTGATTTTTGCACAGTAGCTATTCCATATTCCTGTCCATTTAGGAGCGATGCCTTTTGAGTCAATGGTATAACATTCTCTTCTTGCCTTGGACTGTGCTACTGCTCAGATGTTAGGGAGTTCTATTCTATAAGACTAGAGTTGGCTAGGTGTGTTAGAACATGTGGGCAAATACAACCTTGTGTTACCAGAAAGTGCCAAGCACAAAGCCTGAACAAAATGTGAAAGTGCTCTTCTCAAGCTTATCTAAACATACTGGGAGGTGTATAGGTGTGTGAAACCAAATGAAAATCTATGTGCTTGATCTTGGAAGTAAGCTGAAGGGCAATCTGAAAACTTGCCCCTGAGTTTCAGTGTTGTAGGAAGAAGGATATGCTATCTGTATCATATAGAAGAAAGGCAGAAATCTACATAGAAGTGACACTATTACTAGTCAGTATCTAGTAGTGACTATCATACAGTGTGATATGAGATACTGGGATTTTCCCTAGTCTAGATATAGGAGCTAGGAGAGTTTAAGAAAGCAGCAAGTGTTACTGCTGTCTGTATGAGCACCACGATCACTGGCAGCTGCTAACTCAGCTGGTTGCCACTGTAGCACTAAACATAAGCTGTTAGTGTCCTGTCGGGATGACTGATGTGCCAGCATGGCACCTGTTGTGAGGCCAAGCCTCTGACTAATGAGATCAAGGTGTTATGTTACTGTAAGACAAGGATTAGTCCATTGACACCTTTGCTTCTTCTCTGGCTGTTAGCCCATAAGGAGGGGAATCATGGGGAAAACTTCTTGCACACAGGGACTGTCTCTTTTTCCCCTACTGTATTAGCTGCCTTTAGGGTGTTTTTGGTGTCAATGAATCCCAAAACTCAAAGGAAGACTTGATCACAACTGCAAGGACAATCTGTTCTATATTGGAAGCCAAGAAAACCCATTAATCATTCCAGATTAGCTGAAGTGTTTTTGAACACTATTGAACCAGAACAGAATTCCTAGGGAAACCTGAGCCCAGGTAAGTTTTCTTTTGTTGCTTGTTTTATGGGAGCTATTTTACACCAACATCTATTTTAGGTAAGTTCTTGCTGCTCAACCATATCCTCCAGAAAATGGGACCTCCTCCTACTGTGCAGTGGTAGCAGTAGCACTTGGTGGTACCTGCAAGACTGATGAAATGAACAGTGAATAACAGCATCCTCAAGTTATCTTGAATCTATCTGACTTATTGATGGGACTGTTTGCCATATCAAATGTTCAGGAGGGGTATTGGTCTTTATAAAATACCCCAACCTTTTCCTGTGCTACTTCTTGTAGCTTCCTTTAGATTGAGAGTAAAACATAAAACTTAGTAGTTGGTGGAGAAAGTAAAAATCAGTATAGTCCACTCAAGTGTATATTCTGGAGACTCAAATTCTCCATGTCATTACAAGATAAGCAATGTCTTTCTGCAGTGAGCAGCACGACTCATTTAACTTGCACTAATAGTGCTACAGTTCCTTAAAAGTTATTTTTAGCAGTTGATATTTAACAATGTCCTTCCTACCTAAACTGTCCAATACTGACAGATGCTGACACTTAGGAAATGATGTAGTAAAGCCTGTGACCATCTTCAGCTAGAAAAAGGGAGGCAATTATAGCCACACATTAAGAGATTTTGAAACCCAGGATGGATTAGAGACACCCTCTATTCTGACCTCCTGTGTGACACATCTACAAACTTCATTGCAACACCTCATGAATTTTCCTGCCAATAATAACAAACAGCTTTTAGTCTTTCCTTATAGATTGTGCAA
The DNA here is from genome assembly GCF_000695815.1 of Acanthisitta chloris. Classification (NCBI taxonomy): domain Eukaryota; kingdom Metazoa; phylum Chordata; class Aves; order Passeriformes; family Acanthisittidae; genus Acanthisitta; species Acanthisitta chloris. Next base: position 54,481 of record NW_008668930.1, read on the forward strand.
GATAGAGAATTCAGTGCATCATATTCAGAGTTTAAAGAAAATATATGCCCCAAACTTGAAGTTTGTCCAGCTTTGGCTTCTACCTAGTGGATTTCATTATGCCTTTTACACGAGATATGACACCTACAGTTAAAAATGTCTTTCTCATAGTCGTAATAGTTACGCTACCATCTGGGTGTCTGTGAGCTGTGATCATATTACCTCTTAAACTTCCCTGGGATAAATCAGATTAAACTTATTTAGTCCCAGTCTGATTTTCAGACCACAGGTCATTCTTGTAGCTCTTTTTTTGAATCCTTTCCAAATTTTGAATACATTTTGTAAAGTTTGGATGCCAGAACTGCATGTGGTATTTCAGCAATATTCTCACTAGAGCTATTCACTGACTCTTTCAAACTCCTCTGCTTATTTATACAGGGATCAGAATTGCTCTGGGGGGGTCATGTTCAACTGATTATCTAATGTGACTATGAAGTTTTTTTCAAAGATAATTATATCTGAATCACTGGTTCATAGCCTAAAGTGTGACATACAGCTTTTACTGCAAGATGTGTAACTTGCATTAGGTTCTGAACATGCAAGTGATACGAATGACAAGGAATTTATTCATATAACAAACTTGTTCCCTCAATCACTTTTATCATCCTGTCTCCAACTTCTACCACAGTGGGTTTGTGTTTGTCTACGCTGTTGCTATAGATATCACTGGCAGGAGTAGCTGGCATGAAGAATAGAGTCCCCTCTAAACTCCAGATGGAATGCCTCATCGAATGAGAGTGATTCTGCTTGAATTAATTCTGGAAATACATTCATTAAGCAGCTTTTAAGCCATTTAGCACTAATGGATTGTTATGTGGGAGCAAGTTAACCACCTTAAAAGATCTAAATATTTTTCCTTTTTGCATCTCCTCCTGTCAGCCAAGCTGGCAATCTTCACCAAGGCTGTAATCCAGTCCTGCAGGTTTACAAATGTTTTTATTAATGACTGCTGTTTAACATCATTGCTAATTGCCAATGGAACAGTAACTATCTAGTTAGGCTCTGAACACATCATTCTGCTTTCTTCTGAACCTGAAATAGAAACATTTGTAGAGTACTTATCCATTTCCCACATTATGATTGACAATTTTGCTATTCTTCACTAATATTGGATCCATCCCATACAATCCAAGACCATCTTTTCCTTCTGGAAATGATGCTTCTCTGGAACTTGTTGAGAGAATATATCTGTTTCAAGTATAATATCAGCAGAAAATCTTCCTAGCTGTGTAGGGGAATTGTGAGAAAGGAGAAATGAGTCCTGCTCTGGAGATGCCTGACGTCAGCTTCTCAGCTTCCTCAGCTTCTGGTGGGAGTGTCTCTGTGTGTGGGCCTACACGATGGGGTTGAGGGGAACAGACATGCTTGTACATTGGTTCACATGATGATTCTAGCATACTGGCTGGATATGTGCCTTTTGATGGGCCCCAGAAGAGCCTTTTGATGGAAGGCCCCAGAAGAGGCAGCTCCCTCAGAATTGGCTAAGTGATTCAGCCTTCCTCCCACACCTGCCTTACGTGTGAGTCCTGATCAATCTCACAGTGCTTAGAAGGTTTCTCTGGGAAGTGCATCCCCAGGTTCGAGTCCTTGCTCTGATTTGGAGCATTTCCCTCACCACCAAGATACACTGGCTGTTTCTCTTTCTTCCATTGAATATGTAATTGAAATCAGCTTCAAATCAGATGGAGCAAGAACTTGAATCTGCAGCTCTCTTTTATCTCCCGGGAACTTCCTAACCACTGGACTGCATTCCCTCATTGTCTCTAGCTTGGTTCATAAGTAATTATTTACATGGAATGGAGAGGTTCCAAGGAGATGGGGGCAGATGGTGAGAGAGAGAGTTAACTAAAGGAGAGTGTGTGGGGCAGGGAAAAAACTTGGCTGTCCCTGGTCTTCTGGTGGGGAGTCCAAGTTGCTGTCCCTCTCCTGTCTGGCAGTGCTCAGGAGCTGGGAGCCAGGCTTTCCCCTCCAGAGGGGAATCACAGAGACACTAGCCTATTTCTTCCTTGGCCTCCCATTCCCTTTCCTCTCTGGGCTTTACATGTGGAGGTTTTGAAAATACAGTGGTTTTGTTCTGATGCATAATGAAAACTGATTGAAAAAACCTTAAAATACCTCTTTTTTAATTCTTTCTAAATTGTGAAACAAAATTCTTGTTTTGTGGCCAGCCGTGTGTATCAAATCTGAGAGGCAGAACTTGCAGCAGGAAGATTGATGAAGTCAAACCTGACAAAACCTGATTGTGCATTCCTTTCCCATTCGCCAGCAGGCTCCTCTCCATAATAGATGAAGACTTTTTGGACTAGTTGCTCATACTTAGGTTGAGGTATATTCTTTCATTCATTCCCTTTAGGCATGCTGTGGAAGCATGACTTTTATTAGTTCAGCCCAGTCCACTTCCCCTACCTCCATCGTCCCTGCCTTGTGCCAGGTCACTTGCTGAAGGATAGATCAGAATATGTCTCAGAGGGTTGTTTCACGTAACACGAATCTTTGAAATCTGAGTCTTCTGTATCTCCATTGTACACCACCCATCTGATTCAGACATGGGGAAACATGGTCCTCCTATTTTTATGAGGACAGGCTGAAGGAGTTGGGGCTGTTCAGCCTGGAGAAGAGAAGGCTGTGTGGAGACCTCAGAGCATCTTTTTAGTATCTGAAGGGCCTACAAGGGAGCTGAAGAGGGACTGTGTGTTAGGAACTGCAATGATAGGACAAGGGGTAATGGGTTCAAATGGAAGGAGGGAAAGTCTAGGCTGGATGTGAGGAAAAAGTTTTTACTGTAAGGGTGGTGAGACATTGGAACAGGTTGCCCAGAGGAGCGGTGGCTGCCCTGACCCTGGCAGTGTTCAAGGCCAGGCTGGATGAAGCCTTGAGCAACCTGATCTAGTGAGGAGGTGTCCCCGGCCCCG
>NW_008668930.1:57555-63612 GCF_000695815.1 Acanthisitta chloris
AATCTGGTGGAGGACAATACTGTAGGAGGAGACACAAAATACAGAAGAGAAACAGTTTAAGGGAGCCATATCCTTTCCACTGAAGAGTGTTCAGAGCATATGTGTTAGGCCAGACATGTGGTGCATATTCACAGCTTTGATCCACTGATGTATGTCAGGTCAGCCCAAAGCTGAGGCACCAACCTCACAGCACTGACTGTCCTGGTCAGTAGGAACCAATGTTACAGCACTTTTTACATCATGGTTGCAGGTCTCAATGTAGTAAAGTTGGATTAGCACAGAGGAGAAAGAGAGATTATTGCCAGAGATTGAAACAGTTTATTTGGGGGTGTCTCAAAGCAACCCATTCCATCCTATGCAGTGGTTTCACTGACTTTTGGGACTTTCCACTGTAAGTCACAACTTTCATGAAAACACAGCAACCATCAAGGCTGCAAGGCTATTCATGCCGCTCTATATTTTGAAGAACAACACCAAAGGTGTTCAAAGGTAGACAAAGTTTAGGGAGCACAGCTCTGCCTTGTCTGTAGCATAGGCTGAAAGTGCTATGCTGGAAAATTTCTCATACAGAGCTGCTCTCCAGCAAAGATCTGCCACAGGGGATACATCAGTTCCCTCATTTTGATTTTGCCTTCCCCCTCCCCTTTATTCCTTCCCTAGGGTATCCATACTGTTCCCAAACACATTCTTCTTGCTTGTCTCTGTTCTACTAAATTAAGTTGTACTAGTCTGTTTTTACTGAATTGTCAGTACCATACATAACTTTTGAACACTTCTTTTTATATGTGTCGAGAAGGTATTTTCCCCACAGAAATACTTCTTTCTTTCATTTGGCTGGCAAAGGATATAGAAATAAAATTGCTGAATCAGACTTGGCAAGATGAGTTAAATGTAGGTTTTTTTACTCCATTTTCAGTCTTCACTGAAGTGAAGAAGTTGCATTCAAAAGGAGAAGCTGCAAGATCAGATTTCTTAACTGCAGGGCCATTTTCACCCAGTGGAAGAACTGGGTGGAGTTTTCAGTTTGCACTAGATAAAGATTGTTGCAGTAAGCTCACTGTAACTCAGGGACATGGAGAAGGAAGGTCACCGTGGCTGACCTAGACAGTTAACCTTGAGGGACTGTTCTTCCTTCACAGTTATTGCAACAATGCCATAGATCTGGCATTGCTTTTGAACAAATACTAGTTTAATGGTCAGGGCATAGTAGGTGGTGTGCATTATCCTTGGTGACAGAGGTGATGTTACTGTGAAATCTGTCTTGTCTGGTTCTGTCTTGGGTCCCTAAATATTCAGCACTGGCAGCAGAGGTTGCTTGGAGACATAGCTATTTTAGCAGCAACCTAGAAGAACTGCTTTGTAAAAGCTGCCCTTATTCTAAATGTCCCCATACACGTTCAGTATAGTGACTGAGTTACGTAACATCCATGGCAGAATGACTGGAAATCAACCCTAACCGAACAACTCAAACCTGGGGCTTGAAGGTTTGGTTCCAGGCATTTAACTTGTGTTCCAGAGGAAGAAGCAAATCACAGAATCATAGAATCAACCGGGTTGGAAAAGACCTCCAAGATCATCAAGTCCAACCCTACCGTGGATACTAGACCATGGCACTAAGTGCCACATCTAGTTTCATCTTGAAAACCTCCAGGAACGGTGAATCCACCACCTCCCTGGGCAGCCCATTCCAGTGCCTGATTATTTCAGTTTTGTGCTGAAGGAATGCTGTAGCCTGGTTAGTAGAAACCTTCAGTGCATAAATCAAGGCTTAGCTCAAGCCTCAGGTTAGCTTTGCTATTGAGCTTTAGTGCTTATAAATGCTTTTTTGCAGCTGAAATTGTGTCAGCCTCTGTGTTTATAAAACCATGGAAGTGCTGAGTCAAAAATATTCACACTAATAAGGAAGTGCTGGGAACCACTGGGATGGTGCCAGTGTCAACCAGTGTTATTAAACTAAGAAGTTCTTTGGCATGGCTGAGCTAGGGAAGAGCACACTAAATTTATCTTTTGTGGATAGTCATTTGATTCATGGTTTCTGATTCATGGCTTTGTCTTGGGCTGAAACTACCAACTTTCTTATCAACCAGCTAAGAAAAATTGAATTTTTTTTTTAGAAAGGTTGGGCCGTATTTTCAGACCAATGGGAGAAGATTCACTCACTTATCAGCAGTGTATCTTAGTAGCAGCCAGTGCCTTACTTGTACGTTACTGCCTTGCTGGATGCACTGCCTCTGACTGCTGTGAGTTTCAGTAGTGAAATTTATTTCCCTGGGGCCCTGCACAGATTAGTGCAGCATTACTGCTGCTCTCTTGTACCAAGGGGTACCTGGTAGAGATTGAGTGCTCACAACTCTGCCTTTTTTCATATGGTTCTTCTGGGATGATTTGGGATCCTGGGAAAATACGATGATTCCTTTGCTTTGGTGTTGTCCTTAGGTGCTGCACTATGAGAAAGATAAGTCTCCCATGTATCTTTGGAGTTTTCTCATCAGAAAAACCTAAGTATATTATAAAAAGTAATGGTTTCATCAGTGTATCTTCAAGTAAAAGAAAAATTCTAAACACATTAAATAACTGTTGTTCATCTAATTGTTGCTGATGATTAATATGTTGGTTTTTTCTTTGGAATGGTAAACATCTACTAATTAAGGTTGCTAAAGCAGCAGCAGTTTCTGGGTGACAGGTGGCTCACTACCCTTTGTCTCTGCTCCCTTTTGGATGTACCTCCATCGTTGCCCATGTGTTTTTCAGCAGTTAAAAGGTTTTGTGGTAAGATGCAGTAGGAAGGTATTATTATTGCAATTTCATAATGTAGCTATTGTCACACGTGGCTCTGGGGCAGATGGAAGCTCTCTGAGGTCTTTCTATTTGTGTTTTAAAAGTGGTACACTCCCTATCATAACCTACCCAGCATGTCTCAGCCAGAAACACTCATATGAGAAATTAGTTTCATCTACCAAAGCTGAACAACCATATAAAGCAAGTCTTACTGGTCACCACATGGACCTGTCTAGAACCACACTTCCACCAAAAGGCCCACAAAGGCATTTTGACTGAAAACCCTCAGGATTTTGTGTTTGGTTGGTGGTTTTTTTTCCCCTAGTCGTGCATACCATTTGACTGAAGAAGCTTGAAAATACTGTGGGTTTGGGCCTTTTTTATGCTTAATTGATCCTCAGGTCCCTCAACCCTGCCAGGAAGTTCCTAGGCAAATAGACAAGTGAGGAAAGGGTATAAGCTTTATTGTTATGACTTTTAAGCAGAGATTTGTTTGGAAAGGGAGGGAGCCCAGCATTCTGGGGAGAACAAAAGAGAGGTTTTGGTGAAGTGGTATTTGCCACAATTACAGGGGAACTTTTGGGGTGGAATTCAGCTGTTGTGTGGATGGATGCAAGTACAAGCTAACTCAGCTGATTACAGCAGAGTCCTGCCAGATGTGCATCAGCCTATGAGAGTGTGCAATTTCACTTAGAGCCTTTTTATTCTTGTTCATGGCAGGCTGCTTTTTCTCTTCTTTCAGCTTTCTCTTGCTAACGTTTACGATGAACAATCATCTGCTCCTTGTAATTGGAAGGGCGTTATAAGCCATGAATGCCATTGTTGTGGTAAACCACATCTCTTATGTTCTTGCTTTGGAAGAACAGAACTGTTTGGCATTTGAAAATAGAATAACATCAAGTTTCTTCATCTGTCCAACTGAGCATCTGCAGGGTCTATTGTGCCAGATGCATTTAACCTGGCCTGGCACCAGAAACATTACCTCTGTTCCTAGAATGGCCTGGGATGTAACTGGATGTCAAATCCCCATACATGCCACAGACTCAAGCAGACTACTGCAGTTTGCCACAAGTCTGGACTGCCTACTCACTTTAAACAGAAAAGCTAGTATTTTGTTTTATGAAACTTAACACATATTTTACAATGAAAATCATACAATAGAATCATAGAATGATTTGGATTGGAAGGGGTATTAAAGATGACCTAGTTTCAACCCCCTTGCTATGGGCAGGGATACCTTCCACTAGACCAGCTTGCTCAAAGGCCCATTCAGTCTAGTCTTGAAGACTTCCAGGGATGGGGCATCCATGACTTCTCTGGGCAACCTGTTCCAGTGCCTCACCACCCTCACAGTAAGGAGTTTCTTCCTTATACTTAATCTAAACCCACCCTTGTTCAATTTGAAGCCATTACCCCTTGTCCTATCACTCCATATCCTTGTAGAAAGTCCCCCTTCAGCTTTCTTTCAGCCCCTTTTAGGTACTGGAAGGTGATATAAGGTCTCCTGGGAGCATTCTCTTCTCCAGGCTGAACAACCCCAACTCTCTTAGCCTGTCTTCATAGGAGAGGTGCTCCAGCCCTCTTAGCAACTTTGTGGCCTCCTCTGGACTCCCTCCAGCAGGTTCACATCCTTCTTATATTGGAGGCTCCTGAGCTGGATGCAATACTTCCCATGGGGTCTCACCCTAGTGGAGCAGAAGGGCAGATACCTTTGTCCTAGGACTAGGACTTTTCAATACATTGATTTACACTGCCTTTTTCTTTAAGCAACTGCAAATCACCTTAGATATGGCTTCTATATGTTATGCCATTCTTACTGAGATAGTATCTCTTTCTGCAGACAAACACATTCAAATGTCCTTCTGCTCCCAGAGGGAATGACATTATACAGTCCCTTAAGTCATTCAGACATAGCACCTGAAAGCAGGGCACTGAATCTGCTGTGGATTGGTGGTAAGAAGCAGCTCAGTGCCTGGTGGGAAAGGCAGTTTCAGACTACCCAGACTGCATGGAACAAAGCCCTCCTTCTTTTGAGTTGTGAGCACCTGTACCTCCCTGACAGGGTTGCTGCTCTCCATCAAAAATGTGAGCCTTACTTTCCTTACCTGTAATGGCATAGAATCATAAAATCATAGAAGTTGGGAAAGACCTTTAAGACCATCAAGTCCAGGTGTTAATCCACCACTACCAAGTCCACCACTAAACCATGTCCATAAGCACCACGTCTGCTTCTTCCAGGCTTGGTGACTCCACCACTTTCCCAGACAGCCTGTGCCTGTGATTGGCAACCCTTTCAGTGAAGAAATTTTTCCTAATATCCAATCTAATCCTACCCTGATGCAACTTGAGGCCATTTTCTTTTGTCCTGTCACTTTTTACCTGGCAGAAGATACCAACCCCCACCTGGTTAAAACATCCTTTCAGGTACTTAGAGATGTCATGCTGTATGAAGTCTATGTCAGCAATCAAATGGCCAGGTACATAAATGCATCAGGAGAGCAGCTGTAGGGCATCTGATCTGCTGCTGCCAGTTCTCCCTGAGCCCACCAGCTCAAAATGTTTAACTATCTTCTAAGGACTCTTTATAAGCAGTTATGGGCTGCTCATGTGGTCCATAGATCACAGCACATAAGCCGTGGTGCTAAGATAATATTTTAGCTCCCAAAAAAACTAGTGAGAGGAAGGAAATAAGGCTGACATAAATGGAAGATCTGTCCCTGGGTGCCACTTAGTGTTAACTGTGTTGCCCACGCTTGAGTTTCTCCATTCCAGCTCATCCATCTTGAGTGCCACCTTAGACCAGGCAGTGGAGTGTCCCTCTCCTTCATTACATGGCTTCTGACACCTCTGGGGCTCACTCTCTCTTTCTAAATCCTGGAAGAGCTGGATCATGCTATTGATTCCTGCCCTGCAGAGTGTTTGAGAGAGTCTCTATTAGCGTTGGGCACACAGGGAGAGCTGTGGGAAGCCAGGAAAGGACTTTTAGCATTGGAATGACCCTTGCCTTCATGCGTCCTCTAGCAAGGATGCATTGGAAGCTGATGAACCGGATTGGCCCAGTCAGCCATAGCTAGAACACAACTGATTATAACTTAATAGAATCATAGAATCATAGAATTTAAGGGTTGGACTGGACCTTACAGATCATCTTGTCCCAACCCCCTGCCCTGGGCAGGGACACCTCCTCACTAGATCAGGTTGCTCAAGGCCTCATCCAGCCTGGCCTTGAACACTGCCAGGGTCGGGGTTGCCCTTCCAATGTCTCACCACCCTTACAGT
>NW_008668931.1:0-597 GCF_000695815.1 Acanthisitta chloris
ATGATTATATGCGGTGCTTTTATTGAACAGCTCAGGGAATCGGGGTACAGACAAACCCAAATCTGACTCTGACATGGATTTGAGTTGGGTACATTTTTATACTCTTTCTTTACATAATCGTTGCATAATCATACATTAATCATTACTTTGCTATTGTTCTCTTGTGTATATACTGATTTCACCCAAGCATGAGTTCGAGTTTCTTTTCCCATACATTGCTGTATAATTATCTATTATACAGGTGGGTACATACAGGTAGGTACACAGGTATACGTACGCAGGTAGGTACACAGGTGTAGGTTCACATCGTTCTACTAAGACAATGCTCATTCTCATCACTAAGGCCGACTAGAAATATTTTTATCCCATGTTATCAGGGCCGGCACTCTGCTGCCAGAGGAATGGCATTTGCAATGTCAGTAGTCGCATACAACTTTGCTGCCTTGGATTCCAGCTCGTACTGAAGCTCCAGCATGTCTGGTACGGCAGCACTCAGTGGTGGTGTGACTTCATTCAGTCCACGGTAATCCACCGTCAGTCTCCATTCTCCACTGGACTTACGCACTGGCCATATAGGGCTGTTAAAGGGTGAACGAG
>NW_008668932.1:0-750 GCF_000695815.1 Acanthisitta chloris
TTTTACTCTCTTCTTGGATACCTTTTCGAAGCATCAGTTCCTTGCTTTAGGTACTTCTGTCTGGAGCAGTTAAGTTGTCCGAATGCTTGCTGTGTATTTATGGGTTGAAATTCCCCTGGGGAACATCCCCCAGAGCACTCAGACATTTTAATGGCTTTTCTAAGACCTCTGCTCTTTGTCCCTGTTTAATCACTTCAATGCCTGTTTTCCAATTGTACACAGGGTTTTATTAAACTGTACAAACAGCACTGGCATTTAAAAACCTCATGTTAACCACTGTAATTCAACATTATGACCAGCTGCACAGACTGTGAGCATAGATGCCCCTTCCTGCATTCCATACAGCATGAACAGGGATTCACCAGAGTCACTGGACTGAAACCTTTTCTAGGGCTCTCTGTTCTTCTTGTCGACTTTAGGCACTTCTGCTCTTGTTCTTGATGGACTCTGTGCCTGCAGTCACTGCCTGCAAGGCTGTGTTCATCCTGTGGGGAGGTCCAAGTTGACAGCCTGGTCCAGCAGAGTCAGAAAGGCACCTCTGGAAGGAACCTGATTTTGGGTTAATTCAGCTTCTAGAGCTTCTCTTCTCCATGGACTAGAAGGGTTGATGCAACAAAGCTCCAAATGTATCTGTACTCTTCAATTAGAGCCTAACACTGACTTGGGTGACTGCCTAAAGCTATTACAGAATCCTCTGTTTAGGCTTTGACTTACCTGTTAAACACTCAGTCAAAATTATCTCAGTGACAA
>NW_008668933.1:0-991 GCF_000695815.1 Acanthisitta chloris
AAAGCATCACCCACTGCCCCTTCCCAGTTTATACCCCACTGCCCCTTCTCAAAGCATCACCCACTGCCCCTTCCCAGATCATCACCTACTGCCCCTTCCCAGTTTATCACCCACTGCCCCTGCCCAAATCATCACCTACTGCCCCTTCCCAGATTATCATCCAGTGTCTCTGCTCAGATACCACCTCTGCCCCTGCTCAGGTCACCACCTGCAGCCTCCACTCAAATGACCATCTGCTCTCCGTGCTCAGATCAGCACCCACTGCCTCCACACACACCACTGCTCACTTCCCCTGCCCCAGTCAAAGACCACTGTCCTTGCCCAAATCACCACCTGCTGCGTCTACCCAGATCACCCACTGCTCCTTCCCAGATTATCACCCACTGCCTCCACTCAGGTCACCACCCGCTTCCCTTGCCCAGTTCATCACCCGCTGACCCTGCCCAGATCATGGACCACTATCCCTGCCCAAATCACCACCAGGTTATCACCTGGTGTCTTTGCCCAGCTCATCACCTGCTGCCCCTGCCCAGCTCACCCACTGCCTCCACACACAGCATCACTCGCTTCCCTTGCCCCATTCACAGACCACTGCCCCTGCCCAGATCACCACCCGCTGCCCCTGCCTGGATCTACTGCCTCTACCCTACTTTTCCCTGTGGTGTGTCCACACAGCCTTTTGTAAATAGAAGGGAACAGACTCTGAACCAGCAGAATGTGAGCCGGCGCCCGGCCAGCAGCCATGTGACAGCTTCCACATAGTGTTGACGCAGTCCCAGAGCTTTTTGGATTGAAGTGCAAGTAGGGTTTGTCGTGCCACCTATAAACACAGTGTATGCCTGACCCTTGGGGCAGAGACATTTAAACAGGGAGAGAAAAAACCTTTTCCCTGCTTCTGGCCAATACCCAGTCATCTGATTACAAATTTGCTTGAATGATGACATCTAATAAAACCAATAACTACCCATATATGTTCATGCATTTCCTTCCC
>NW_008668933.1:1026-1384 GCF_000695815.1 Acanthisitta chloris
TTTCATCTTTGCTAAGTATTTTCATAGCTTAGGTAAGTGCAGCGGATAAAAATAAAGGAAAGCCGAAAGCAGTTTGGAGGAGGTTTTGGATTGTCTGCACAAAGTTCAGATGGAACAGTATTTTAAATTAAAAGCAAAGAACAAGAGAGGAGAGAGAAAAGCATTGAGGAAAACAAAATGTTTCTAACAGACAGGGGAAAACATGTTTGAAGAGAAGACATATTATGCATTAATGCTGGAAATAAACCAGGTTAGTGTTTTGCTGACCCCTGCAAGATTAAATTGCTGTTTGATAACAGCACAGGGGACAGACTGAGAAAGCTTCAGGTTTAGGCAAACTGTGAGAAAACCAAGAGCG
>NW_008668933.1:1422-3879 GCF_000695815.1 Acanthisitta chloris
GTAGCTAAAACAGAATATGAAGACCCAAATTAAGAACATGCCCTCTAAGTCCTACTGGCACAACGCCCTTGTTGCAGGCTGCCTTCAGCGGGGACTGGAGGCTTCCTGTCCCGCTCCACAGGGCAGCAGAGGAGCTTTTCAGATGGGGTGAAGTATGGGGATTTTTATTGTCCCTAAGAGTAGCGCTTCCAGCAGCATCTGCTGGCTCTTTAGAGATATTTTTTCATGGTTTTAGAACTTGTTGTACGTATATTTACGGTCAGAACATGTTTGTAACGTTGGCGTGCTGTTTTCTAAGGTATTTAGTATTTCAAGTGTGAGTACTGGATATCAAGAATAAATTTTACTGTGAAATTCCACTCCTGGGTTACTGGCAGCACCCTAATATCTCGAAATGGATAGAATAGAAAGCATCTGCTTTTAGTATCCTTTGTATTGTCTACTTGCATTTTGCTCATTGTTAAGTTAACTAAGCCAACATTTGTATTTCACAGTTTCTTTAGGATGGGAGTTCAACGTGAAATCAGTTATCTGTTTTGTTGGGGTTTTGTTATTTAAGGTGGTTTCAGGGATGAGACTTCTTCAGCCTTCTGCCCCTTCAAAATTTGTAAGGCCTTGTCAAAACTATGTAATGTTTAAGGTCAAACCTCTGGCCCATGGATCTGAGCAAGAGGCAAACATTGCCTCTAAGAAATACATTTTCCATCTCAGTCTTACACTGGTATTTATGTGTAATTCAGTTGAATTGAATTGGAGTTACATTGTTTCTTACAAATTGGAGGACTCAAACGTACCCTGAGGATAATTGCAATATTGAAATTATTGAACCCAGTGCTACAGCTAGGAAGTAAAAGATGCAGATTACTTGGCTCCCGGAGCAGAACCCAGAACTCACAGTTCTCTAGGTTTGCTTCTCAGCCCAGCAGGAAAGCTTTCCAAGAGACAGCCTGGGAAGCAGCATGCACCCTGAGCAGGAGGCAGCTCCTGGGCAGACACGTGTCTCCAGCCCGTTCTGCCTCTGGGACTGCAGGGCTGGGTGTTGGGAATGGTTGTTTCCTCTCATTATTTCCAACTGTTCTGTAGGAATTGTTCCTCTCAAACATCAGGAGGGACAGCATTTCGTGCTGTTGCCAGGCAGTTAGAGCTCACCTGCTGCCATGGAACAGGATTTACTTCCACCTACCCATTCCAGCCTCCGAGCCCGTGGGCTTGGTCGTTGGGCATTGGGGGTTTATCCAGTGCCTGTTTCTTAGGACATACAGGCAGAGAGACAGGGAGCAGGACCTCAGACACTTGACTGTCCACTGTGTGTCTTAACTGCTAGATTGATTAGTCATTGTCACTTGCTGAGGATTAATATATAGAATAGTTTTGATTGGCTCTGTGTAAACCACACTATAATTACACAGCCTAATACCATTGCAGTTGTGTGGAAAGTCCTGTTACAGGATGCCTCGTGTGAGAGGAGGTGCTGCTTTTGGCTGTTAAACAGCAGTTCAGTGTACACATCTTGTAAAATGTAGCCAGAGTTATCACCTTAAAAGATCAGCTTTTTTTTTTTTTGGGTGTTCTGTCATTTCTTTAACTTTATTAGGTCACCTGTGCTTTAAGAGAAGTGTTGGATCTTCCAGTGCATGCTGAAAGCAGGGAAATTGGTCACATATGCTGTTAAACACTTATTTAATGTTACTAGCAAACGTTTGACCAAGAGGTAAAGAGCAGTTCACCTCCTCAGAAGCAAGTAACACTCAAGCTGAATACTTTTCACTGCAGCCCCTCAGTTTTGTGTATGTAGCAATGAACCCCCGTGAGGCTTTAAAAGGAATAAACACAATGCACAATGTTTCGACCCCTGTGTTTTTAGTAATGTTTTATAGGTGATAATGAAGAATTAGGGACGTTCCTTCCAGCCTCCATGAAGATGTTGAAATATTTAGTGAGATGGTGTGCACCCAAGGAGCAGCATCTACTCATTTATCATGCGTTAGTGAGCTGAACAGTGCAATGTTATGCAAGTATTTAAATTATAAATGGCAAGCTCCTATAAAACTGATAGAAAGCATCATTGTTGTTATTATTATAGCATAGTATTAGTTAAGATACTGATTAATTTGCATTTGTGATTATAATTAGCAAGTGTTATGAAATCAGAATTGCTTTCCACATGCAGCATGTGTACAGTTTTATACTTTTCTGCATGGTTTTCACACTTCTTGTTTCAGTTGTCAGAACTTAGTACATTTGATATGGGAGTCTGAAGAGTAAGGAGTTAGTTCTCTAGCTATGAACAGCACACCAGCAGTATTTTTTCTGGTGGAATTTTGTTTTTTAAGTCAGGACTTGAAAGTGATCAGTACAGGCTTTCTTTAAGAAAGTCAGAGAACTGCCTTCATCTTACATTGCCAGCAACATCTTTTCTTCAGGAGTTGTGCTTTTACAATGGTCACAATCATAAGA
>NW_008668933.1:3911-30614 GCF_000695815.1 Acanthisitta chloris
GTAGGTGGTAAATAGGATGAGGAGAATGTACATTATGGGATGTTTTAAATTAGACATGATTAAATTTTGGTTTATGTGTCAATAACTAGGTACACTCCTGTGCTACTTTTCAGTATCAATATGCATTATACTAGATGATATGAGACTGAAATACATTTAGAGTATGGTTTGCAATTTGCTGCTTTACTCATCAAATCTTTTGTACCCAAGTGCTTTAAATCCTTAAGGCCTCAGTGCATATTTTGAGTAGGTGTATTTTTGATAAGTGGACAACATTTTTTGCTCTGCTTGCAAAAGCAGCATCAAGGTGGTGCACAAAGAAACATTCCAAAGCCTCTTTTTTTAAGGTGTTCTTCCATGCTTAGGAGCTCTTAGCGTTGCACTATGCGCTGAGGTTCTGTGATAACCTCTGGTAATGCCATTTCAGTGTTGAATGTTGTTACCAAAATAATACAACAATGCAGTTAAGTGTGGTAACTTGGTAAGCTTTTGAATAGAGGAGTGTGTCTAAGCTATACCAATGCAATTGTCTTGTTCTTTGTCTTGTCTGATGAGAAGAGAGAGCAGGATCTGTGGGAAGGGAATACAGCCAGTAGTGATGGCCAAGGTGTGCTGGGACCATCTAACTTTCCCTAATGGATCTGGCTGTTGGCATAGCTGCTGTTGTAGGTGTTTGGTGTGTTTTGGAATTCTCCTTCCAGAGGATTCACCAGGATGTACTGCAGCATCTGTCTGTATCCCAGCAGGATAAAGCTGCCAAGGCTGGTTGCTCTGCAGGCCTGGGCTCCTGACTTCAGCACAGAGTGTTCAGCTCTTTCCTAGAACTAGCTGACTGCTGTCCTCTAGATTTGGCATAGCTGCTGTTGTAGGTGTTTGGTGTGTTTTGGAATTCTCCTTCCAGAGGATTCACCAGGATGTACTGCAGCATCTGTCTGTATCCCAGCAGGATAAAGCTGCCAAGGCTGGTTGCTCTGCAGGCCTGGGCTCCTGACTTCAGCACAGAGTGTTCAGCTCTTTCCTAGAACTAGCTGACTGCTGTCCTCTAGATAGCACTGAGTCATTATTAGGCTGAGGATGATAAGTGTATTTATCTTCTGTTTTGAAAAAATACAAATAAGATAAGATTGAAATATGTTTTTGTATACTCAACATGACAAGGAACAACTGTCAGGTGTTTGCTTTACTGTATGGATTTCTTATTTGTATTTTGCTCCATGATATGTCAGGTCTTTTTTTACCCCAGCTTTGCTTATTCTCACAATCTGGGCCAGAATGCTATGTCAAAACAGATTTTGACACTTCTGCCTCTTTTAAAGAGGCAATAATTGTTATTCCTAAGTACTGATGCGCAGCAAATAGTGTTTTAAAGAATCTGAAATGTTTTCTCTTTAGTGGAATTTAAACAATCAACAAAGTTATTGTTAACCTTATATAGACAGGCACGGACATACTCTGGCGTGGACACACTTTCCCCCTTCCCATAAGCCCTAATTCCCTATGGGAGTGATGATGCAATTGCTGTGTTGATGTCTCTGTCCGTGCACTGCTCACTCGTGAGTCCATTGTGACCCCAATTTGAATCGAGATGGTGGTGTGATAAGTAATGTTTCGTTAAATGGAACCAAGCCAGTGGTTTGCTGGTATGAGGAGAAATTTTAGTTCTTCCTTTCCATCCCAAACCTCATGCATACTCCTGAGCTGGGCCTGATTACTTGCCTTACCCTTTACCTCTCTGAATTACAAGGGAAGTAACCTGGAAGAAAAAAAGACAGAAGTGAGTTGTTCTCTGACAGTTTATCAAGATGGAAGGTTTAGGTGAGCACCCATGCTTGGCTGAGGGGCAGGTGGGGCCAGGAAATCAAAGCAGCAATGGAATCCTGTCTCTTGACAGAAGCTGTTATGTATGTGCTTCATTTTCTCATAATACCTGAGTTCTTACAAACCTCACAAAGAAGACAGGAAACCAGATGAGGAGAGAAATGGTCCTAGGGTTCTCAAAAAGGAAAGGGTTGAAGCTTGTGCTTTGTTTGACACCAGAGCGTTCAGGTATAAAACTCAGTCATTCTGGGCCTCATTGGTTCTGATACAGGTTTTGACTATTCATGTTTAATTGTATTCTGGTAGTTTTCAAATTTAAAAAGGGGGGAAAAAAGGCAAAATTAAGTACTAACACAGTTATTTCAGGTTTGTAAAACGACAGTGGAATTAATAGTGGACTGAAATGTTATTTGACCTGAGTTCAGGATAGCTTTGCTCTTCCTGATGTTGCCTCCTTTGGAAAGTTAACTGTTAACCAGGGTATGTGCTTTGCTTTAGTTCTCATTGGTTTCCAGTTTAGAGAGTGGCGCTTCCGATCCTTATTTGTCTTCTCCTTCCATTTTGATTGTGTTCTCTGAGAACTCTCCTAAAGCATTCTTCCTGTTTGAATAGCAGTAATTACCAGGAGTTAGAAGGAAAATATAATTCCATATATCCCCTCCTAAATATTTCGTGTTGTTCCACCTGCTGCCACTTTTATAGTCCTTTGGCTCTGTGTTCAATGTTCTTTAGTGTTTGCTCTGATGCAGCAGTCTAGGATTATCTGGAAAATCATTTTGATTTCCATTATAGAATATTCTGTAGCAATATTGGTGGATTTGCTTACTGTAACCTCAGGCCCTCACAAAAAGACTACGTGTCACACTCCTTGAGCACTGGCACATGTTGCTGTGGTACCACATCCCTCAGAGCTAAGCCTAGTGCAGCGTGGAAAAGTGCAAGACAAATCTAGACCCTGAATACCAATGTATCTGTGATATTAGGGCAAAATACAAACAGTTAGTACTGTGTACTGTTCTTAAGGTCCAGCAAGGCTTTTCAAGGGTGCTGTACCAAATACACTGTCACAGGGTTTTCCATAAAGAGCTGTAGTGGCTGTGTCTGCATTCACTTGGTATTAACCCTTACCAGCACCAATCAGGTGGTTTAGAAGTTGGTTTTTAGTTTCATGCTGTTATGTCTCTGCAGAGTTTGCTAAAGTTTAAGTGATGTGATTATAGCACCATTAAGTTGGCATAATTTATATGTGGAAGACAATCTCACGTTATCCCCTTGAGGATGCCCTTTACAAGGCTGTGTATAGAGGACATGTGGAAGATCAGCACATCAAAGAGCATTTTGGCTTCTAGGGTGGCTCAGTATGAGCTGATTTTATAGCACTGTGCATCTTTTGTTTGGGTGCTACCCATTGTAGTGCAATCATACAAAATCTAATCCAGAGTGGGACCTCATACTTGCTGTTGCAGCCGTCAGTTGCTGTCAAATTAAATTCATATCTACATAGCATTCAAGTGTTTACAGAGTTTTTTAACAGTATTTTGAGATTCAAAAAATAAATTATTCAGCATTATTCAGGAGGGAGATACAGACTTTTCCCCCTCCATAACAGACTATCTATCTCTTTCTCTCCCCACGCCTCTTGAATTTCATTACAATTCCCACTCCTGGGCTGTGTCTGCACTTTTGATTGACAGGTTTTATTCACTTGCTCCAGCCAGAGAGAAGCCTGTCTTGATTTCAGACCTTGGCTAAAGGATAGGCAGGAACGGTTGAAAGAAAATTATTTGAAAGAAAAATGTAACTGTGGAAAATGTAAAGCAATAATATTCTGGGGCCAAGTAAACCTAGTGCTGTGTGTAGATGAAGAGGAGCAGAGCGTGACAGTTTCCCAGTCACCAGCTCACAAGTCCAGAGTGTCATTTTGCAGCTGCGTGCCCTGTAAGGGTCAGCGAGATCTGATTAAGTTGTTTGCTTTGTAGATCTCCAAAGATTTAGAATATCTTCTAGGAACGTGTCCAGAGATTGATGTTTGCCCCCAAGTAACTCGCAAAAATAGTTTTCAAGTAAGCAGGAATACAGCTGAGTTTTTCACAGGAGAAGTAATGCTAAAGCCATGCTAGAATAATATAGATATTTGTTTTTCCTTACGAAAAGCACTTACATTATTTAGAGGCTGACAGAAAAAAGAACTTACTGGAGATCTGCACTGTTCTGCTTGAATTGATGCAATCCATATCAAAAGATCAAACATTTTTAAATGAAAACTTACTCCAGCATGTGTATTGCAGTTTATGACAAGTTTTCTTTCTCTGATTACTTTGTGTCACCCACAATGACAAAACGAAAACATCTGGCTGTCATAAGTAGTGGCTTTGTACAGGATGGGGAGTTTAACACCATTAACTTCCATTTACATACTGCCATGATACTTTATAGAAAAGGTTGGAATGATTTTTACTTTCCTCCGTACCAGAAAAAGAACTACAGTTTTAAGTACTTTCCTAGCTGCTGTTTGTTGTCTGTGCATACATGCAATATAGTTTGCATGTTGACAGGTCTGTAGGTGGCCATGAAATTTACTGAAAATAGCTACTTGTTACAAATGTACAGACTGGAAAGACTGGAAATTTTCTGTGGGTTGTTAACACCCAATGACTCCTGAAGAAAAGTAATTAACAGAACACATTAAGGTGTTTCCTGATTCCAGAAAATGCTGACCTTTTTTTTTTGTATTTTTGTTTTGCTCTTCAGTGAGATAGAAGATGAATTCAGCTGAAATCACTGATGATGATGAAGGTAAAATATTATACTGTGTGTAATCTTTGATGAGGCAAAAATACTTGTCAAATTAAAGCCTGCTGCACTTGGATCATGATAAATTACATTAATGTTTTTAAAAGTCTATCTAAAAATGCACCATTATCTTTGCTGCTTATCGTATTTTTATTCTCTGCATCCTTTCACCCCTCCAAAAAAATTTTCCTGCTGTAACTTTATTTGTTTATACTTCAGATTCTTCTTTGGGGAAGAAACTGTCATTTAGTAGAAAACTGAATGATTTGACTTTGGGGTGGCCTTGGCATACACTTACCATAGAAGGCATAAAATATAGTGATGTTCTTCAAAACATCATCTTCTTGGAGAAGAGAAGGTTGCGTGGAGACCTCACAGCACCTTCCAGTGTCTGAAGGGGCTACAGGGAAGCAGGAGAGAGACTCTTTGTTAGGAGCTGCAGTGACAGGACAAGGGGCAATGGGTACAAATTGAAAGAGGGGAAATTTAGGTTAGATATTAGGAAAACGATTTTCCTGTGAGGGTGGTGTGACACCGGTGTGACACTGGCACAGGTTGCCCAGGGAGGTAGTGGCTGCCCCAACCCTGGCAGTGTTCAAAGCCAGGTTGGATGAAGCCTTGAGCAACCTGCTCTGGTGGGAGGTGTCCCTGCCCATGGCAGAGGGTTGGGACTAGATGATCTGTAAGGTCCATTCCAACCCCTAAAATTCTGTGATTCTATGAAAACACGTTTTCATGAAAGGAAACAAACCACAAAGGATTGTATGAAGAGTGTCACGGTTTTCTAGAGAGGGTGCTTTACCTTTCTAAACCTTCTCTTTTTCCAGTAAAAATTCCTAAAAAAAATGTGAAAGTAGAAACAGAAAATGAAGACGAAGCTCTGGACTGCTCCGTGACATCCAGATCTGCTGAGAAACACTCACTGGATGGCACAGTCACTTGCCTACAGGATTCCAACAAACGCAAACAGACCTCACTGGGCTGCGATGGGTCAGGTCAGCAAGATGCCTTACCCAGCGTGAAGAAGAGACGCTTTGCGCAAGAGGTGACTTCTCTATTCACGACTGTGTGGTTCTTTTTCTGTTCACATTTCTTAGGCTAAGTTCATTGCTGCTCTAAGTACAATGCATGTCTTTTAAATAGTTTGCATTGATAATGAGTTTGATGCAAATTTGGCCAATCTTAAGCCAGTTTGCACACGTGTCTGGGTGTTTCTTTAAATAGCATGGGAACAATCATAGCTGTGAAATACAGTTATAGGTTAATTCATTCGTGTGAAGTGTATTTCTGTTGTTTGTCAGAGAGTGTAGGAGCAGGCAGCGATTTGGAGTCACAGCATGACTGCAATTACAGTCACAGAGTCAGTTCTTCAGCTGGATCCTCAGTGGTAGAATCAGGGCTGTAATTCTTCCTTCTGTGACACAGGTTTAATGTCAGTGAGACAAGTATAAACTGGTGTATTATTCGAAAGATAATGCAGGGATGCAGAAGACATTGAGCCTATCAAGAGCTGAGTGTATTAGAAGTCTGGTGCAGCATCCCACTAGTGACAATTCAGACATTTCTTTAGCCAGTGAAGGAGATGCCCAGTCTTTTCCGTTATCCTGATCTCCTGTTTCACCTCTCTAGCAATGGGAGGTTTTAATTAATCTTTGCTGAAACTGAGCAAGTTTGGTTTTGTCCTTGTTCTTTTCAGTAGGGAGGGCAGTGATCATCTGTTCCTAGAAAAGTCCTCTGCACACGGGAAAATTAATGTGACATTGTCCACCCTCAGCCCTTCCTTTCCAATAATAAAATTCATTTTTCAACTCTTCTTCAGGAGTCACTTTATATATTTGTTGTTCCCCTTGAGAGTCCTGAAGGAGTAGTGTGCAGTGCTGGATAGTGACATCCCTCCTGACACCCTCTAGAGCAGTATAGTGACCTCCTGTTTTCCACACTCAGCACTTTATTAAAATAACCTTAGATTCAAATTCATCCTCTTTTGAATAACTTCAGGCCCTGGGTTATATTTAGTGCATGACCTACTCTAATGCACATATCCTTTTCTGCTCTAGTGCTACCTAGCCAGTTATTCCATGTTGTATTTGTGCATTTCATATCTCCTTTCTAGCCATAGCTCGTCATATTTCTTTTTCTTGACTGTCATCTCTCTGACTTCTCAGGGCTGTTTTTTTCCTTGAATACCTCTGGTAGGTAGGTTTTAATCTTATTACATGGTTTCTTTCTTTTCCTTTCTCTTTTTACAATTGTTTTCCTTACATTCAGATTCTTAAAAGAGCTTCATAATAGTCTCTGAACTGTGCTTGCTTTGGATTTTCCTGTTTGCTGTTTGCATTTAATAAATTTTTACATTTAGTTTGAAATTAATTATAACTTTGGACTTACAATATCAGAAATTAACCCAGTAATAACAATAAAAATTCCTTCTTGGCTGACCCCAATGAATCAGCATGTTTAGTTAGGTAACCAACCAGAAGCAGTCATCAATCTTAACAGCATTTTTGAAGTTAATTACTTTTCTAGTACCGATATTTTGTTTTAATTGATGAATTTATTAACTATTTCTATTTAAACAATGGACAAAATCTTCATTATTTTCGAGAATTTTGTGCTACATTTTTACTACACATCACATAGGCATCTATGTATGATATAAACTGACCTGTACTTTGTATTGGGCTGGTGATTATTTTACTAGATTACTTTCCATCTGAAGACATTTCACTTTTGTAAAAATTCTGAATGTCACTTCATAACCAGAAATTAATTTTCCTTAATTTTCTTTTAAAAAAAGAAATGTTGATGATTATAAATTTATAAAATTTTTGTGTGAGACTTTTCCAATTTCTCGTGTGTTTGACAGAATCTTTCTATGTTTCTTGCTCATATATTTTTTATTCTTCCATACTAGAATATTGTACTGTATTCTTACAGATCTATAGACTTCGTTTATTGAGCAGAATGTCATAAATTGGCTGGACTGGAGCACTGAACAGAACAGTAATTAAGCAACTTTTAAAACTTGGCTTAGGATTCACAGAGATAATGCAAGAGACGGTTTCACAATTTCTTTTATTGGTTGATGTTTACCAAAATGCTGCGTTTTGCAAACGTTCAGAGAATGTTTACAACACAAAACCTTGCTGTGCAAATGTAGTATAAAAAGCATCACTATCTTACGTACATTGATTCTCACAGAACAGCGTCTTTGTTTATTTTTGATGGTACATTAGAACTGATTGTCTTTAATGAGTGTAGTATTGTCTGAGATGCATTGATATTTAAAGATCAGTGTTGCAGGAAGCTAATGAAAATAATACATACTCGTTTAATTGGGGAATTTACAAAAAGCCATGTGTTTATGGTGTGGATAGTGCTGTTCCTAGATGGAAACTATAGACAAGATAATTGAAAGCAAAAGGAAGGGAAATGAGAATCCTTCTGAAATAGAAAGTCCTTAAATAGAGGCACAAATGTTTTGTCATTTTAGTCAAACACTATGTGTGTCTGAAATGCAGATGACCAAATCCTTCCCACAACCAGATCCAACCACTGTGAGCGGCATTCATGCAGGGGCAGAAGTTCTGCTGCAGTGGAGATCAGCTGTGGTTCCTAGCATGGACTCCAGAGCACCATGTCCACAGCTGAGCATACAAACCTGCACAGTCTCCCTGCCAAAGTGGACAGTGAATCTGTGTTCTTTAATACACCTTCTAATAATGCTTTGCCCTGACTCTGTGTGTGAGGTGTGTGTTAATGGAAGTTGCCTCCAAACTGCCAAGTTTTATTATATAATTAATTAGGGAAAACAAACAGCAGGAGGTCAGACAAGAACTGACAGACACCCAGTGGCCTGTGGCAAGCTGTCTAGTAGAAAAGGAATTAAATGAGTCATGTGCTATATGTGAAGGAATATTTGGGATATTCTCTGCTAGCAGGAGTGTTATGGAAGAGCTAGCTACTTAGGCAGCAGGTCTCACTGTTTGTGTGAGAAGATTTGTTCTTTTGATCTGGAACAGTAAAAGAATTTATAATTCAGTTTGGGGGTCTGACTGGGGAGCGGTACCGTGTTTATTGTCAGTGGAGATTTTCATGGTCTGCTTTCAGGTGGTGTCTGTTTGGCAGAGTTCTGTTACCATCTGGATACACCTCTGTTTCTCCACTGACAAGTATAGGTGGTGTATGATGACTTCAGACCCAGCGTAGGAGCCTAGAGTTAGGTGGGAGCAATGTGGATCTCAGTCTGTTCACAATTGGGTCTGTGTTCTGGCGTTCTATAAATTTAGTTAGGGTATATGTCTTACCAGCTGGGGTAAAAATCAGCCTTTAACAGCTGGTGGTGTTGTAGGACTCTGATTTCTCACTGTCCTCATAGCCAATGTGCTTTCCTGTGAGTGGGACTGGAGTGGGACAGTCTTCTAATGGGAGCTGGGAGTCAGGTGTCCTAGACACCAGCATGGCCAGGGGTTCTGTGCACTGTGAAATGCTTGGCCTTTGTGTTGTGCTTTCATATGAGCATCTCTGCATTCACACACTGTGAAAACACAAGATTTCATATGCAGAGTTGTATGATGTCAGTGATAGCACAACGTGGAAACAGAACTTCAATTTAATTGAATGCTGGTTTCTAAACTTGGGGTGGAAACCAACCTGTTCTGAGTCTCTTTGGAGTATGCACTGCATTAGAAATTAAAAAGTAATTAGATTCAATTTGTCACAGCAGTAAGCAGTGTAAGTGCACACAGGGACCACACTGATTTCGTCAGTGTTACAGTCCTGTGTTTCCAGAAAGGAACCTTAACTGAGGTTTTCACTAAAACTTCAGATTTCTCGTGGCTCTCAGCTCAGACCTCAAGTCTGTGTTTCATTTGTTTTAATACCTGGACACAAATTATGTAGATTTTTATCTAATTAATGTTCTGTAGAACAGGCCAAGAAAAATGTTTCAGTACACTCCTCTAAAATCTGGGACTGTTTGCTCATGTTTGACTTCTGTGTGTTGGATTTTGATTCTGTTGTAGCTGCTTAACTTCCTAAGAATTATTTGTAATACCCATGTGTATGTAAAAAAAAAACAAACCCAAACCAACCCACCCAAACCCTGCACATTTGCTGTGCAATGATGAAAATGTTTGGTTCCAATTTCAAGCAATGAGGAAGAATTACAAATTATTGCAAACATTAATTGCTTAGGAACTCATTACTGTTTATATATAGAGAACTTAGAAAATAAGAAACACATGAGTCTAAACTTCCCTGCCTTTCTGAAATAGTCTTAGGCTTCCTTTTAAAAAAGACAGTACCAAGATGCTTTTCACTGTGTTCATAAGTTTTTATCATTTAAATAGAACACCTTTTAAAAATGATTCCTTTTTGGAACTTGTTTAGGAGTTGTACAGCATTATAAAGATTTTTTTTTAAAAGCCCTATGTAAACCTTTCACATCAAGAGAGAAGAGAGTAAATTTTGTGGTTTATAGCCTTTGTGACATTTTCAGAAGCTAACCTAGAGAGAGTGCTGGAACGTTAAATGCTGGAACGTTAAATGTTGGAGGCAGTGGCAAGGTCACAGGACTAGGAGTCAGAAAATCTAGATTCTATTCTTGGCTCTGTTGCTGACTTGTTGCCACCCGAATTCCCCACAGCCCAAGATCCTCGTACACAAGGTGAAACCTAATGATATTTAATTTGGGATAGTATTTAGAGCTCTGTGGGTAGAGTACTAAGAATTATTATGGCATTTCTATTCCACGGAGAAAGCCATGAGCCAAAAGAATAAAAAGGAAAGAAAATGAACACCTAAGTAGTACTTTATTTTTATTTTTCCTAATGAATTGATTAAGTTTGATTATTTAACACAAGTGCTCTGGAGAAAATTTGACTTTGCATATTTTTGTAACATTGCCTGCTTAAGGGGCACATATTTACAGCTGATATTTTTAAGGCAGCCTTACTAACACAGTGTTTATTCATTTGAAGGGCTCCCTGTCCAACATGAGGAACAGAGAGACTGGCTCACCCCCTCAGGTAAACGCAGAGCAGCCAAACAAGAACAAGAACTCTACATGGCTCTGCGAGGAAGAATCTTTCAGTGACATAATCACTCCGTCGTATAAAAAACCTCTCTATGGCATCTCGCACAAAATCACGGAGAAGAAGAACCCGCCGGGAGCAGAGCAGTTTGCTTCCTACGAGTTGTTTGAGAAAATCAACCCCAGCAGTCCCTCGCACGTTCGGACTCTGAACGAGCAGCGCAAAAGAGACTCGGCCGCGGCCATTGCTGCGGCGGCGGCCGCGGCGGATTCTGACTCAAATATATATTCTTTGATACAGAAAATGTTTTACACCCTTAACACCCTCAATACCAACATGACTCAGCTGCACAGTAAAGTTGACCTGCTGTCTCTGGAGGTGAGCAGGATTAAAAAGCAGGTCAGTCCAGCGGAGTCGGTCGCTGACTTCAAGCCTCCCCCGGAGTACCAGCTGACCTCGGCGGAGCTCAAGCAGATCATGGATCAGAGCACGTCGGGCGGAGATCTCGCCTGTCGGCTGCTCGTGCAGCTCTTCCCAGAGCTCTTCAGCGACGACGAGTTCGGCAGGAGCTGCAGCGCCTGTGGCTTTCTCAACAAAAGGAAACTTGAATCTCTTCATCTGCAGCTTATCCGTAACTACGTGGAAGTTTGTTATCCTTCTGTGAAGAATACAGCTGTGTGGCAGGTGGAGTGTTTGCCTCAAGTCAATGATTTCTTCAATAGGTTTTGGGCTCAAAGGGAAATGGAAAACAGTCAGCAGAATGTGCAATCATCCAGTTTTTATGACAGTGAGCAGGTCGAATCCTCTCATTTTATGGAGGATAAAGAGCAGGAGGAAGCTTTGTCCTTGGACAGGAGTAATGTGATTGCTTCAGATTACATGCTGGATGCTCAGGATCTCAATGAATTTTTAGATGAAGCTTCTTCTCCAGGGGAATTTTCCGTTTTTTTGTTACACAGACTGTTTCCAGAACTCTTTGACCACAGAAAATTAGCTGAAAGGTACAGCTGCTTTGGAGACTCTGGAAAACAGCTGCTGGATCCTCATCGGCTCCAAATAATCCGTCGGTACACTGAAATTTACTTCCCGGATGTGCAGGAAGAAGAAGCCTGGTTGCAGCAGTGTGTCCAGCGAATAAACGATGAGCTTGAAAGTACCTACATGGATGGCAGTGAATGTGATCAGATGAGAGATGACTGTTACGATTCTTCTAGTTTACCAGATGATGTATCCATCATAAAAGTGGAAGA
Source organism: Acanthisitta chloris (assembly GCF_000695815.1). Lineage (NCBI taxonomy): Eukaryota > Metazoa > Chordata > Aves > Passeriformes > Acanthisittidae > Acanthisitta > Acanthisitta chloris. The sequence goes on from NW_008668933.1 coordinate 15,808, forward strand.
CAGTTTCGAGTACGAAAAACCCGGCAGGAGGTCAAAAAAAATTTGGCTTGTACCCATAGATTTTGACAAACTTGACTTTCCCCCTCCCGATTTCGACGTCCCTGTGCCTGATTACCTGTTGAACAAAGAACAGATTAAAAGCATATATGAAAGCAGTCTTTCCATAGGCAACTTTGCCTCTCGATTGCTTGTCCTCTTATTTCCTGAACTGTTCACCCATGAAAACTTAAGGAAGCAATACAACTGTAGCGGATCTTTAGGCAAGAAACAGCTTGACCCCACTAGAATTAAATTAATTCGCCATTACGTGCAGATACTGTACCCCAGAGCAAAGAATGACAGAGTGTGGACCTTGGAGTTTGTCGGGAAGCTGGACGAGCGGTGTCGACGAAGAGACACGGAGCAGAGGCGCTCGTACCAACAGCAACGGAAAATCCACGTGCCAGGGCCTGACAGGAGGGAATTTCTCACCTATGCAATAAACCCCGAGAGGTTTCGAGAGGAATTCGAAGGGCCACCACTGCCACCAGAGAGAAGCAGCAAGGATTTTTGCAAGATACCACTCGATGAACTCGTTGTTCCTAACCCAGACTTTCCTGTGCCTTCTTTGTATTTGCTGTCTGATAAGGAGGTAAGGGAGATAGTGCAGCAGAGCCTGTCGGTTGGCAACTTTGCTGCCAGGCTCCTCGTAAGACTCTTCCCTGAACTCTTTACTCCGGAGAACCTCAGGCTGCAATACAACCATTCAGGTGCTTGTAACAAAAAACAGCTGGACCCCATCAGACTGAGACTGATCCGTCACTACGTGGAGGCAGTTTATCCTGTGGAGAAAATGGAAGAAGTGTGGCATTATGAATGTATACCCAGCATTGATGAGAGGTGCCGGCGGCCGAACCGGAAAAAGTGTGATATACTGAAAAAAGCAAAGAAAGCAAAAAAAGTGACAGGCTCTTTAAATTGCTAAGACTTTGACCACTAAATTATTGTCAGGATTATGCGTCAATTGAGACTGAGGGGCCTGTTGGGAGCTGAGGGTTCTCAGCGTCTGGGACAGTCAGGCCCTTGGTTTGTTGCGTTTCAGTGTGTGTGTTGCAGCAGTGGGAAGTGGCTTACTGCATTTGTACATGGGTAGAGACCATCAGTGAGAGCTGTCAGTGACTCGCTGGAGCACGATTTTCCCTGGTGCAGGTACATGTATCGAAGCTATTACTCCACTCCCCATTTCTGCATTTTCCTTTTCTATCACTTTCTAATAATAAAGGATTTTTTTTAATGGTTGTTCTCTTCAAGGGCAGTTTGTCATTATACCCTTATAGACAGTATTGTTAATTAATTCGAATTTCAAAATGTAAACCTAACTTAATTTAAATTTGAAAGTGCCATGTTCATTGGAAATCATTGGAATATTAGACTTTGCTTCTGCAGTAACTGCAGCTTCACATTTATTTTGTTCTTGATGATACTGAGATACTGGACGTAATAATCTGTGTCAGAGAATGGGTCACAGTGGTGTCGTTTGCAGCTTTGACTGTTACCAGGTTTTATTTCTAGAACCAAGACATAGCTTGAAGAATTGAGACATGAGCATAGACCTCATGTGAATGTTTTTTGCTTGTATTGGTACACCACAAGCTTGATCCTGCCCCTGTGAGTTCTTCTATTGCTTTGTCCAGTGTCACTGCTGGAGTGACTGAGGATTGCCTATACCCATGGAATGTCTTCCCATCACCTGCTTGCCACTCTGTAAGATAGCAAAGGCAACAGCAACAACAAAAAGACTCGAAACAAGAACTTAGAAAATGTTTAGATCTTACAAATGGTCTTACTAATGGTCTTTAGAGCTTATCAAATGGTGATTCCAAAGGTTTCCAGTGTTCATATTGAATTGCATATATAAAAAGTATCATGTGCAAAGATTGGTTTTGTGTTTCAGGGTCCCAACCTATGAGCTGTGGTAATGTAACTCATTCTTTGTGTGAATGCAGCAGCATCTGGATATTTTGGGTGTAGGGGTACTGAACTCCCTCACTTTGCCAAATTGTTTTAGTGTAATTAGTAGCTATTTGAAGACATAACTGTGTGTGTATAACTTAGGTTCGTACGGTCAAGTTGGCATCATTAATATGTTCAAGTGTAACAAAGGCCACCCAGAACCCAATGTGAATTTGCTGTATGACTTGTCACTGGAGAGTGCTGCTTTAAAACTAGTTTGTTTTTTTGCTTTTAATACTGATAGGAATGGCGAGAGAGAGTCAAACATGAATTTTTAAGACAGTAAAGACAGTGATTGCTTACAGACCATCACTGGAACACCTTGGAGCAATTGTTGATGTTCTCTGTGGTCCTTTTTTGTTGTTGTTTACTTAGATGGGTCATAGTATCAAATTTTAAGTCAGTCCCAGTGTAATTTTCTATTTTAGCATTTGTAAGAAAGTACAAAATATTTGATATTTTTACTTGAGATTTTTAGAATTTATTGTTCTTAGACTCATATCGATCCCTTTAAAAGGAAAACAAAACGTTTTTTCCTGATGGCAAGAACTAGTAAAGTATTATGTTAAACCAGGAGAAAATCATAGGCAGTAGCATTTGCTCGTTTTCCCCATATGCTAGTAACATTCTCAAAGAATGTATGAAGAAAGTCATGAATGTACTAAATAGCACACTGATACTGTTTATATCCATTGAAATGTTTCCTGTTGGTTTCAATAATAGCAGACCATGCTCAAAATGGATATCAGAGCAAATGTGGCTATAATAAATCGCGATCATTTTACCAAAGATAAAGAACTGACACCACAATGTCTGCATCTCTTCATTTTAGTGCATACATTTAGCAAACTGAATGTATCAGAAACCAAGACTTTCTCTTGTAATTGTATGCTACCTGGAACCTCTGTGAAACCTTTCTACATGCACTTTTATGGGAGATAGGAAATAACAGAACATATTAACAGCTGTTTGATTTGTGGTTGCTATTGGCTGGCCAAAAGGTAAGAAAGACAATTATATTTTCTTCATGTCAGACGTGTTTCACCACTTAGTGATGTCCAAGCTCCCACAAGAATTCAATCTCTATGAAACTTTCTTACAAGTGATAGATGTTACTAGCTAGGTGCAAGTGTGAGACAGACTGGCTCTTACTCTAGGTGTTGATGCGAAGTAAAAAAAAAGCCCATTCATATTATCTACAAAGTCGTGAAAAAACCAATTTTCACTTTTTAAAATTTCATTTTTGAAAGTGGGTATAAAAGATTTTCATTGTATTTTTTTCTCTTCTAACTGCTGTTTACATTCCTTTTGTCTCACTCTTCACAACCCTCTCATGATTCGTTTGATTGTATGTTTTATAACTGCTATCAGGAAAATACAGACATACAAATAGTGACCTAGTTCACTAACAAAAGGTCTTGCAGTGCACCTGAAGTACAGCCACTTCATCCAGTCGGTCAGTCTTGTAAATAAATTAAAGGTATATTATTTTCTTACAAGAGGAATGTTGTCTGGTGATTGTTTGAGTCTGGGCAGGATTTTTTCCCTGCGAAGTCTGTTATTAAGATCCGAGATTACCTTAGCTAGTTGGACAAAGACATAAATGAAAACACCCTGATTTGCTGCAGCCATTTCATAAAGATTTCTCTGCTTAAAAGAATAAAGTTGTAGTTTTGAGAGTGAACCTCTGACAGGAGGATTGCTGGATACTGTAGTGTTTGGGACACAGCCATGCACACACTGACTTCTGTGGGTGAGTGTTACTGTCTACCTGCCACGTCAGTAAACCCTATTAAGGTGAATATCAAGTGTCTCTGTCTGCTTTTAATACTTCAAATATATCAGTTTTTGATAAGCATTGAATAGCCCATTTCTAAGCTTTCCAAAAGAAACCGTGTAATATATCATCATTCTTTATTTTCACATGTTAAAGCACTTTCTACATACTAAAAATTGCCTTGGAAGGCCTGTAAGAGATGTAAACAGCACATCAAAAAGAAATTGAGTGTGCATCAGTTTATTGCCTGCTAACTGTATCCAGCTGACAAACCAACAACAAATGTGTTTGCAATGAGAAAACAAAAAACTTCACCTGAAGTCACTTGGTTATGCTGCTGCAGTGTAGACAGAAATGTTTCATGTTGTAAGAAACGTTTGTGACTATCTTTTCTTATCTTCCAAACGCATATAATTTATTTCTAGGTATATCTTCTTTAATCTGTCATTTGTCTCTTTTCAATTACTCTTTGATGTTTATGTGCAAAACAGAGGATTGTGTGTACACCAGGTCTAAATTCGGGCTGGAAGGGGCAAACATGAATTCCACAGCCCCAGGAAACACAGAAAATGATATGCATGTTTTACGCATAATTCAGATTTTGTTTCACTGATTAAAGGGATGTGAAACAGCTGGAAAATTCAATGTCTTACACTTGCCTGGAGGACAGGGCATAAACTGATGAGTTTTCTCACTTACCAAGCACATTTTAGTCGATTGCACTTAAAATTGATGGAAGAACAAGTGTGGCAGGTTCACATCTATGCTGTTCTAGGTAAATGAAACAAACTCCATCACTGTTGTTACAAACACTTCTTTACTTCCTTGGTTTGACTTTCTGGTTTTTGTCCATTATTACTGCAACTCAGCACCAATGGAATTACAGATTTTTCCTCAGGAACGTTCTGAAAACATCTTTTTAAATGTGCTTGAAGTTGTTAAAAATTAATAGAAGTGAAGGCTTAGTTTATTAATTCTCTCCTAAAACTGTCTTTGCTAAGAAAGGCAGGAAAAGTAAAAAATACACATTTGTTTGTCTTCATCCTTTCCCACTTACGTTTTTATCCTAGAAAGTATGAAGACAGATGAATTTTTAGTGGCAACAGTGCTTTCAAAATCCTCATTTTGCCCCCACCCTTATAAAAGCCATTCATCTAAACTTCTCACTGGTAGTGATAGTCTTAATTTCTTACAGAAGTGTCTCTCAGAATACATCACACTCATCAATACACTGGTCACAGCTCACACAAACCCTGCTCTGAGAGGTCACCTGCTGCAGCAGAGTGCTGGCTGAAGCAGCTGCCCTGAGCTGGCCACTCCCAAGGCTGAAAGCAAATGACTCCTAACAAAATCACAACTCTGTCACATTCACATTTTCCTTGTGCCTCATCTGACTGGCAGGAGATTAGCTCTTAGACTGTACTATTTTTATCCTACGTTTTCTTTTTTGTCATTTTCTAGATGCTGCCTTTTCTAGCTGGTGGCCATAAAAGCCTGTGACGTGAGCAATCCATTTCCTGCTCTGTTCCATCATGGGACTGTGGGCCCCAGTGAGCATTTTCCTTGGATTAACAATTCAGAAAGAAGAACATCATTGATTCCCCCAGGAAGGGAAGAGCTGTCTCTCCTGCCATGGCTGCAGGGAGAGGACTAGAGGGAATGGCCATAAATTGAGACAGAGGAGAGTCAGATTAGATGTTAGAAAATATTTTTTCACTATTAGGGTGTTCAGGCACTGGAACAGGTTGCCCAGGGAGGTGGTGGGGTCATCGTCCCTGGAAGTGTTTAAGAGGCATCTGGATCTGGTGCTGAAGGATATGATTTAGGGCTGGATTCGATGATCTTAGAGGTCTCCTCCAACCTTGATGGTTCTATGATTCTATAATAATCTAAGGGAAATAAAGCTATTCTTTTCCCACTCCTCCCTTTTCTTCCCCCATCCCAAGACAAAAGTGAATAGAGCAAACTCATTTTGGTTTTGATTCTGTTTAACTGTTTTCCTTAATTTCTGTTTTAAAATCTAGTGTGATTTCCCAGTCAAAAAAATGAGCAAAATCACCACATGTCCAATCACATTAAAAATTGCATTAATAGGTGGGAAAAAATTATTACTGAAGACTGGAGGAAGATCAGCTAATTAGTATCTACACACACACACACACACAAGCATCAAGTAATCGTTCCAAATTTCCTTCAAAAATTTCATTATAGCAAAACAACTGTTTGTCATTGTTTCCAGGGGCATTTTGTAGTCTTGTGTGTTCGTGCTCACTTCTCTGGAAGGTAAAATATTCCTGTAATCATTACACTTTCAGGAATGTAGCACTTCAGTTAGCTCCTAAGGTAGTGTGTTAGTGAGAGCCGCAGGTTTCCTGTGAAAAGAAAATCCCAAGGTACCTGTCAGCGGTAGGAACAAGTCCCAAGGATCACATCCTATATTTGAAATTTGACCCCTTGTATAAAACCTAGAGTTTGGTGTGATGTCCTGTAACGTCTCTTGTCTCTCTTGCTCCATATCTCTCCTTGTTCCAAGAATTAGAACAAAACATGAAGAAGCCCTTTCATATAGTTCCTCCTCTACATAGACTAAGATTGGCAGATGCCCATGTCCTGGAGCAGGAAATTCATTACAGCAGCAACAGAAGGGCAACAGTGGTAATATCTTATCCAATTCACTGTCCACACCCTGAACTCTGAGCAGGAGGAAGAGAACTTGACTCACCACTGACAGTCACACAGTCACACCAGAGATGTGGTAGTTGACTAGTGGTAGATGCTCCCTTTCAAGAAAATTGTTGCAACTTTTGTTTGATCACTTCCTACTACTTTGCCATGTCATCTGATCAGGCACTTGATCACATTATTGATGGACTCCATCCCCTTAAATTCATGGCTGATGAAGAGAAGGTGCACGGGAGATTCCCAGATAAGTTTATATGTGCTTTACATGCACACAGTCTACCTGAGCCTTGTCTAAAACCACCTGAAGGTCCATCAAAAACTGTGGCTGCAACATGCCTGTGCCTCCACCTCCCAGAACACATGCTGTCCCTGCTTGCCTCCATTCCCTCTATCAGTTACCAAGCCTTAGCTTTCTTTAGCTCCTAGTTTTAGCTCACGCAATGTTTAAAGGCTGCAGAAACGAGCACAACCTGCTTGGCAATGTCTGACCCCAATAAAAAGGTTTGATCAATAGAGAGGCTTATCCAGGACAGATCAATGTAGCCAAGTGGAACAGCTACTCACCTTCCTGCTGTCATAGTTTTCCTCTGAGATCACCCTGCCTTGTGACTGAGGCTTTCTATTTTGAAGCACATGGGTACAGTTCTCTCTCCAGCCATTTCAATCCTGAAACCACAGAGGGTTGTCTCACACATCACGAGACTCCTTAGGAAGTTTGCCTTCCTTTTCCTTAGCTCATACCACTAGTGGATCAACACTTTCAACCTATGAAAGCCTGTTTCTGCCTTCCACTGTCAGGGAAGACCTGGTTTTGGTGGCAGTCATAGCTTCACAGAATGGTTTGAATTGGAAGGGACCTTTAAAGATCACCTAGTTCCAACCACCTTGCCATGGGCAGGGACACCTTCCACTAGACCAGGTTGCTCAAAGCTCCATCTAACTTGGCCTTGAACACCAGCAGGGATGGGGCACCCACAATTTCTCTGGGCAAACTGTTTCAGTGTCTCATCACCTTCATCATAAAAAAAAAATATTTCTTCCTTATAGCCAATCTAAATCTATCCTAAATCAGTGCCCTGTCACTGCAGGCTCTGGTAAAAAGTCTCTCTCTGTCACCATCCAGAAGGGCCTAGGTCTTGATGGCTTGTGAATTTGTCTACTTTAGTTCCCAATAGGTTTTTCCAGAAGTTAAAATCTAAGGGTTTTGCCCTAATATTGTATTCATATTCCATCCAGCTCAAGCAATTACCCTGCCAAATGCTCTTTCTTATGTCAATGACTTATAGGGATGCAAATTTCCTGCCCGTCCTGTATGTCAGGAAGGTGTTGATGATTATTGTTTGTTGCTATTGTTTTTATCCTAAGCAGAACAGATCCTTCCAGAAAATTAATTTCTTCCACCTAGCCTCAAGCCCCAAAGCACTCCTAGTATTTCTGAGTGGGGTCCTATTTTGGCCCTGTACACCCTGGTGTGAGTTAGTACTGCTGGAGGTGACAGGCAGTGTGTACACACTGACAATCACCTGACACTGGTTGCTGACTAGCAACTGGAGCTCACTGACATATTGCAACACACCTTTCTATTTGTTTCTCTCAGCATCCCTGGAGATTCTGGAAACCACTTAGAATAGCAAGGATAAGGGGAACTGTGGAGCAGAGGATGCATCTCATTTATTTCCATGGCACTTGGTGCAAGCTGCAACAGAGTGGAGACAGCAATGTCTGCAATGAAAGTACAGCCTGCCAGCTTCTCCTGGGTGCTTGCTGTGCTTAATCCCTTCACTTCTGCAGTGTCAGGATCACCAAAATCCCCTAGGAAAGCTTTCCAGAAGCATATCCTCTTAATAACCAATCTTTTTAAAAGGTCACTCTGCCTGTAAAACGTTAACTAAACAAGTATCTGCATCTTTAAACATCTACACAACCAGAAAAAAACCACAAACCGAATGAAACAAAACACCAAAACCAAACAAAGAAAAAACCAAAGAAAAAAACCCCAATACCAATCAAACAAAAAACACAGACACACAAAACCCCAAACCAAAACAGTGCAGATTTTAGCTATGCCTGAAGAAAGCTAGAAATGGAGAGGTGCAGCCTGCTTAAACACAGCCAGTGAGTAGCTGTTGGCATCAAAGTGCCCTGGAATATGCCTCCTGCTGCCTATTCTGGGCTACCTTCTTCCCTCTGGGCTCTCCAGGCTGGGCTGAGAGCTCACTGCAGACAGGATGGACAGTAGCTACCTGTTCCTACTGTCCAGCTTTCCTGCAGACACACACCTGCATACACCAGCAGAGTGAAAATTCTGTGTGCATCACAGTTCATCCAGCAAGTTGCTTGTGTTGGGAGATGCATGTGTTTAACACCAGTTAGTCCTGAGATGCCTGTCCTAAGTGACAGTATTTTCCTGTAGTAACACAGACATGAGCTTTTCATCACACTGTGGTCTCACCTTTGCATCACAGTATGGTCTGACCTTTGCTCAGATCTTTACACTGCCTAAGTATTAAATATCCTCTTTAATGCCACAATGAAAATGAGTATGTGACAATCTTCCTCTGTGTGGCTATTTAAAGAGTAAAAATCAGCAGTACTACACACACCTCCCTGATCTGCCTTCTCCAGGACAGCACAGTATCACTGCCATGGTTCATTCACAACTTCCTGACACAGCTGCTGGGAAGACTGGCCTGGCTGAACAGAGAGCTTTGGCTGGAACTCAGGAAAAAAAGGGAGAGTCTATGACCTTTGGAAGAAGGGGTAGGCAACTCGGGAGGACTACAAGGACACTGTGAGATTATGTAGGGAGAAAATTGGAAGAAACTAGAACTTAATCTGGCTACTACCATGAAAGACATTAATGTTTCTATAAATACATTAGCAACAAAAGGAGAATCCACATCATTACTGGATGTGGGGGGGAAATGTAATAACAAAGAAGGCTGGGGCACTTGATTCTTGCTTTGCCTCAGTCTTGAATAGTAAGGCAGTTGTTCTGCAGGTACTCATCTCCCTGAGTTGGGCAACAGGGACAGGGAGCAGAATGAAACTCTCATATTCTAAGGTGAAATGGTCAGTGACTGCTACACCACTTGGACACACACGAGTCTAAGGTGTCTGAATTGGATCCACCCAAGGGTCCTGGTGGAGCTGGCATGAATGCTCACTGAGCCACTTCCAATCATTTAGCAGCAGTCCTGGAAGGTTCCAGATGACTGTCCATGTGACAATGTGAAGGGTTGGAAGGAGGATCTGGGAGACTACAGACCTGTCAGCCTGACCTCAGTGCTGGGGAAGGTCATGAAGCAGATCATCTTGAGTGCATCACATGGCATGTGCAAGACAACCAGGGGATTGGGCCTGGCCAGCATGGGTTTGTTTGTGAAAGGCAGGTCCTGCTTCACCAAACTGATCTCCATCTATGATAAAGTGGCTTAGTGGCTGAGGGAAAGGCTTTGGGTATTCTCCATCTGGTCTTTAGTTAAGTTTTAGACACCATTTCCCACAGCAATCTCCTGAAGAAAGTGGCTGCTCATGGTTTGGATGGGTGCACGGTTCACTGGGTAAAAACCAGGTTGGAAAGAGAATGGAGTTATGTCCAGCTGGTGGCTGTCACCAGTGGAGTTCCCCAGGGCTCATGTTGGGGCCAGTCTTGTTTAATATCAACAATCTGGATGAGGGGATCAAGTGCTCCCTCACCAAGTTTGTAAATGACACCAATTGGGTGGGAATGATCTGCTGGAGGAAGGTTCTGCAGAGGGATCTGGTCAGGCTGGATCAGTGGGCTAAGGCCAATGTATGAGGTTCAACAAGGTGAAGTGCTGAGTCCTGCACTTGGGTCCCAACAACCCCGTGCAGCACTGCAGGTGGGGGCAGAGTGGCTGGAAAGCTACTCAGCCGAAAAGGAGCTGGGGGTGCTGCTCAGCAGTGGCTGGACATGAGCCAGCAGTGTGCCCAGGTGGCCAAGAAGGCCAATGACATCCTGGATGTATCAGAAACAGCGTGGCCAGCAGGACAGGGCAGTGATCAGCCCCCTGTACTCAGCACTGCACCTCAAATCCTGTGTTCAGTTCTGGGCTCTCAGTGCAAGAAAGAATTGAGGCACTGGAACATGTCCAGAGAAGGGCAACAAAGCTAGTGAAGGGTCTTTGGTACAAGCCTTATGAGCTGCAACTGAGGGAGCTGGGGCTGTTTGGTCTGGAGAAAAGGAGGCTCAGAAAGGAGGCTGTAGGGAGGTGGGGGTTGATCTCCCAGGTAACACACAATTAGACAAGAGGAAATGGCTTCAAATTACATCATGGGAGGTTCAGATTGGATATTAGGGAAAATTTCTTCTCTGAAAGGGTTGTCACACATTGGAACAGGCTGCACAGGGAAGTGGTGGAGTCACCATCCCAGGAGGCATTCAGGAAAAGTGTAGATGTGGTGCTTAGGGACGAGGTTTAGTGATGGACTTGAAGTGCTGGGTTAACTGTTGGATCTTAGAGGTCTTTACCAACCTATTCTATGATTCACTGTCACCATGAAGTTTCCTGCTTAGAAATACACTGCTGCAATCAGTATCCTTCTGTGTCCAAGGTATAGCAGCAACATATATCAACATGGGGTTGAAATTGCTAACCAAGCTCAAACTAATAATAAAAAAAGAAGAAATTTTACATAATTGGGGGATTTATCTTCATTTCATGAATCTCGAGATAACACAAAGCAAGTTGCTTTGCTTGTTGTCAGCTTTAATGTAACCTTTCTGATTAACAAAATCAGACAGCAATTAAATAGTGATCAAATTAGTCTTTATTGGTTCATTATTTATAAGAAACTGTCTGGAAATAGAACCATCAAATCTTTTAACCTACAGTACCACAAAACAAAACTAACAGCACAAAGTGACAGGTTTATTGCATGATAATTGATGTGCACAGCAGAGGGACAGAACATTCTGGCACAAGCCCTTAAAAAAAGGGTACTGTAATTTTGTTTAACCAAAATTCATATTTAACAAAAAAATACAGTTTTCTGCAAAAATCTTACGCTGCCACATGCAACCCCCTGTTACTTAAGTACATCCTGTTTGGGCACTTTTAAGTTTTTCCAACGCCTCAAAATTACTTTGTACTTTTCACTTTCAGTTTTGTCAGATATTTTTTTCAAGATTATTCGCATAACTACAGCAGTTCCTGTTTCCTTATCTTCACCTAATATGAGATCCAGTGTGTCACCAACTTTCACCTGGAAACAGAAAGAGAACATGAGTGATTATAAGCATTCCCTGGGGATAACAAATTCCCACATTATAGATCCTCCAGCTATGAACTTCCAGGAAAGTCGTGGCAATAAGCAATTAAATGTCTCATGACCTTCCCTGCCAAGAGCTTTACCCTTCCTGTTATACAACCAACACCTAACTCCCTGAAAATGGTGTAATGTCTGTCTTCCTTGCCTGACGGGTGCTTCCCCCCAGTCTTTTTGTATCAACACAGACATGAACCAGCAAAATGCAAAGTTCTTCCTCCTGCCTTCAGTTTGAAAGTGTTTTGAAGAACAGAGTGCTCACCGACTGCTTGTGCTCCTCTCAAAGGTCACAGAAGCAGTGTGTGTGCTTCTGACAACCAACCTTAACTTTATGAGATCAGGAATTAAAACTTCTCATCATATTGCCCTCTGATCACAGTAACCACCACCGAGGATCACCCCCGCCTAAAGGGTGGGTACATGGGCATTGTCACCATTCTGGTGTTGTCAGAGTATGGCCTGCAACCCTTTTGGCTCTCCTGTGTTCCTGTGTGCTCTGTTACAGATACAGTAACCTTCCCTGAGCTACCTACCCCAGTTCCAACTCCTTTCCATCATCAAACTTTCTCTTTAATCATGTGCCTGCTCCCCCAGTATCTCAGATTTAATCAATCCTACTCCATTAACCTCGCGCATGTATATCATCACTTCCTCCAGCAACTCAGAACATGCTGTCCTTGCTGCCTTCCTTCTCCTGACTTTCAGCCTTGATTTGACTTTTCGACAACACAAGTCTCCCATCTGCCTTAGGGAATAATGTTTTACCCAGAGAATCAGTCACACACACCCCCAGACACACACACCCCCCAAGCTGGAAATGGTGTTAGCAATGCTATGCATTCACCTTTGCAGAGCCATTTAGAGGGAGGGAGAAGGTGGTGCCTTAGCTATTTTCATGTACTGTATTAAAAAGATTTAAATTTTAAAAAGTCTTACAGCTCTACTTTTCTTCCATAGTTTTTCTCCATTCAGCCTGAGTTCATTATTGTAGAATGCATCTTCTACTTTACTGAAGAAAAACAAGGTTTTATTGCATTTACAGTGTGTAGCAAACCAAATGCAATTGTTTCTTTGCAGATACACAGGAACATCAGTCACGTGCAAGGCCCATTTCCACAGCCCTAATTTGTGCATAAAGGACACCTACATTTAAGGTCAGGACAGATTTGAACTGAAGTAAAGAAAAAGTCTCTCATACCTATCAAATAAAAAGATAGAGTATGGTTGTTTTAGCTATTTCTAAAGATCTGTTTCCTGAATATCCAATGAGTTATGCCCCCTTCCGGCACCAGTCATCTTAGTTTTTAAGTGATCAAGTTATACTAATATTCTGTTCTAACCTCACTGCAATATAAAGCTTCTGTGGGTTGCGTTAGATCAAACACTGTGATACATTTGTAGACTGCACATTTACCTGTTGGGCCTGGTTAGGTTTATACTTACCATCACCTATTTCTCCAGCCATTATGTAGCACATTATTTTACTCCCTTGCTCTCAAATTAGATTTTTTTCTATTCCTCAGTACACTGTTTTGTGTTTTCTTCATTTTAAATAAACAGCAACTGATAGAAAATGCCTCCTCAGCAATCTTAGAAATGCTGCAGACAGCAAGAGGCAAAATCAGGCTGTTCCAAGGGATTTATAAGGGAAACAAACAGGAACACCCACACATCCAAAACCTATTTTTTAGAGAGCTACACCAAAAATCCCACCAAATACTGAACTATTCCAGCAATAAAAGTTTATCAAAAGTCAAATGTTAGATGTATGACATCTTACTCATCAGCAACTTGTTTCTTCTGTACTTACTTTCTTGCCATGTCTAGACCAGCTTTCATGATCACGTCGTATCGAAGAGAGGGCACTACTTTCTCAAGATCCTTGTAATCTTTTACTATGCTGGGGTCACTTTCTAACTCATCTTCCAAACTGCTTTCATCTTCATCCTCTTCTTCCTCTTCTTGCACAGTCTCTCTGCTCCTTTTAGAGCTTTTGCTACTTTTGTTCCGCAGAGAAAGTACTGAGAGATAATCTGGAGAAAGTCTTAGTGCACTGAGTCTGACTGGGGAAAAGTTGAAACATCTTCTGTAGGTTACTGTGCTTGCTTGACAGCTACAGAATATGCTTCTCCTCCAAGAGGGATACAGATTACTTGAGGAGAATTTCTCCCACAGTCCAAACCAGACATTTAGTTTTCTAAAAGTAGCGATGGGGAATCTGAAGCCAGTCATAGCATACCCTAAAATAAAGCAAACATTCCTACTTAAAAACGAGCAACTGCTCGGACCATTGGAAGGATTTCCCCACATATGGCATAACAGTTACTCCCAAAAGATGATTATCTGGTTTCCCACACAGCAATGCACCATCTAAAAGCACAAGGCTTTAGATGGCTTCATGATCTGCCTCTCTCATACACTGCCCACCGTCCCCAAGAGCTAAAACACCGGATGAGAAACAAACACTGAAAAATCCCAGTGGAATACTCTGCTGACCATTCCTTTTCTAGGGTTCAATATTAACCATCCAAACACATTTGTGGCACTCCCTACACCTGAAATACAACTCACAAAATAAACGGAAACGAAATTAACCATGTCCTAAAAAGCACGGGCACCTTTATCACGAGTCACTGCTCAACACTGCGAGCAAGCAAACCCAGAAATCTGCTTAACTTCACTTTCTGCTTTGACCACAACACTCCTGCACGGCAGAAAATCCACACAACATCCTCCCATTTCTCCAGATGGGAACAGACACCGTGGTGGAGCCGGGCAGAAAAACCACAGCCCTATGCACTGATACCTATCCTAGGATAGAATGGGAACTCCCCTAAAAAAAAAAAAAACACCCCACAATGCCTTTCAACGTTCTCAGAAACCCATTTACACTCCTTACTACCCAGTGCTGCCCTTTATTATGCTTTCCTATCGCTCTTTCTCGCTTCTTTTCCCAGGTCACCTCAGCCGCCATCCCAACCAGGTGAGGGTTTGCGGTTGGGGAATTATTATCGCTGGGCCACGAGCGCTGACCCAACACGAGCGGGGACAACCTGGGGCGGGT
>NW_008668934.1:0-1555 GCF_000695815.1 Acanthisitta chloris
ATGGCATTATGTACATGGGTCAAAAGAGTCCAGAAGCAGTGATATCATGGAGAAACAAGGAAGTAGGTGAAATTCCTGAGTTGTTTTACTGTGTAGCTAACTACAGACAAAGGGGAAGAAACAGAGAAGGAGTTGCTGTCATGAATCCTGTGGATCAGGATGTATTACAAGTAGTAGTGCAATTCATAGAAGAAAGCCCAAAAGTGGACAGTTATACTTCATAGTTAACCAGTGTGCACAAAACCTTAACTCAGGACAGATATGCACTCCAGTAATTGGCAATCACAAAATCATTTTTCAAAGAAACAAATGTAACATCAGAGATCATTTTTCCTGTCTTCTTCTAGTGAGTGCTACTCTGGGAATGGCAAGCAAGCACTCTTTACAATCATTTATATGTCAATTATGAAGTGAATGAGGCAAAACTGTGAAATGAATTGAAACTTGTTTTGCAACTGATCAGTCTTTCATTCATTATCTTCCCCCTTAGGATAAAAGGCATGGACTGAAGCAGCAAAGGAAAGAGATGATGAGTCTAAATAGAGAGTCTGCCCTGGCTTTTGCCAGCTCTCAGCTCTCATCTATTGGCCCTGCTCATGGAAACATCACTGGGACCACTCATAATACTGCAATGCTGTAGGAACACAGTTTTGGAAATAGGGTGTTTGCAATTATTTTATAGCTGAAGAAGTAAAAAATTTCCCTGCAGCATAAAGTAAATGAAAATTAGTGGCGGGCTGACATTCTTCAAATGAATTAGAATGTTCTTTTACATGGTATTTTAGATGTGAGACAAAAGTGTGCAGGACCTTGTGTTATACTCTTAGGCCTGAAATTACTTGATGCCATCAAACATGATGACACAAATATTGCTCATTTATGTCACTATAAAGTTCAGTTTATAGTGGTACAATCAGTACTACCATTTATGCTATCTAAACTCATCATTATTAATGTAACACTATAAAGCTATTATATAGTCATATAAACAGTACAGATATGCTGTCAGACACCAGTACTAATGTTGTAAACAAACCTACAAACACTTCACCCAGGTATCTTTTATGGTGCTAATATGCAAACATTAGAGGCAAGCTCATCATTGTAATCTGTGATACTGTGTCCAGTTATGAGTCAAGAATGAGAGAAGAGAGTGCCCTTGCACTTTCCTCTGTCTAAAATATTTATTACCACATTTGATTTTCATAAATGTCTGACTATTGCATCTCCAGCTGGGGATGTGCAGCAAGTCAAGTATGTCTTTAAGTGCAGGTCACACTTTGGGGACCTGCAAGCTGAAGTTCAGTTTTCAGATGAAGGGCTGGTATAATTCTGTAGTCTCTCTTTTTGCTGGAAGAGAGAGCAGAATTTTAGATGGGTAAGTAATGTACAAGATAGCACATTGTTATTTTTGTTACCTCTTGAGCATAGCAGAAAGAAAAAAATTGAAGAGTCTCTCTGTGAGAATTAGTACTGTGCCCTGTTGTAGTTTGATTTCTTTGTGGACATCCCATTTACTCAGTTTGATTAAATAGGCAAAGATAAAACTGTACAT
>NW_008668935.1:0-10868 GCF_000695815.1 Acanthisitta chloris
CATTCTTCTTAGTCCATTATGCTTATCAGACCTAGATCTTCTCTATGGATCTTGAATCAAGATCCATAGAATTTTCCCAAAGTGAGATTATCAAAGCTATCTTCAATTTTCTTTCTGTAGACATATTTTTGTAGCTTCTCTACAGATCTCATTTTCTGCTGTCCCTCTGCCTGCAGCATGCAATGGTTTTGGCAGAAGAACCAAACCACACTAGTCTTTGTAAGAGTACACAGGAAAAATACCCACTAATGTCTGAGAACAAGTCCAAGCATTCAAGCTGTGCAACTATCTGTTGATGAAGTCAGTAGGATTGTGCTGTGAAACAGATCCTGGCTGAAGATCAGGTCTCTGAGCACTCTCCTGGCACAGAAATACTGAACAGTGCTCACAGTCTGTACCACTCAGGTTCACACAGTCACTTAAATCCAGACATATACCTGTAGTGCCACTAATCATCACCTGAACGAAACAGAGGGAAGTGCAAGTACTGCATTCTTTCACAGTAACACCTTATTCATCTCCTCATCCAGTGAATTTTAGAAGCTACTTTGCTGTAGGATTAAGTTCACGGTGGATTACACTTCCTCGTGACCAGATGAAATCTAGATTTCTGAGCAGATGGCTCAGCAGTGTGGTTTGTCTTCACTCAGTATTTTGTACACAAGTGCAGCTTTTGTAAAGCAAAAGTTAAAGAGCAAAGTATTTATTATTTCATTCTTTTACAAAGAGACAATAAATATTCTCAACATGGACAGTATGCTGCTCTAGCCAATGCTGTGCTTCCAAACCTGTAAATTCAAGTAGGGAAATGTCTTCAAGTGTTGCCTTGGCCAGGTATGACAGAGGAGCTGTCACTTAGGGGCCTGGGACATGGGCAAACAAAGACCAATATGCTATTTTTCCCCACTGCAGAATAAAGGATGAGTTCTACATGTCTTTCTCCAAGGGACATTGACATGGAATATATGGACTCCTTTAAATGTTGTATTTTCCACATCAAAGCACACAGCCAGTTCTAAATGAGCCTTGGCCAGGTATGACAGAGGAGCTGTCACTTAGGGGCCTGGGACATGGGCAAACAAAGACCAATATGCTATTTTTCCCCACTGCAGAATAAAGGATGAGTTCTACATGTCTTTCTCCAAGGGACATTGACATGGAATATATGGACTCCTTTAAATGTTGTATTTTCCACATCAAAGCACACAGCCAGTTCTAAATGAAAACTATCATGATAAGCTAAAATATTCTTCCAGCTTTTAAACTGCTAGTAAGAAACACAGAGGATTCTTGAAGGTGCATCTGCCCTTAAGATTACAATAGACTTGTGAGAATCACACAGCAAAACCCAGGATTTTCTTACACAGGTCACTGTGGATGTTGCTCACTATTTTTCTTGCTCTTATCCTACTTCCTATACCCAATCAAGTATCACTTCCTTTACCATACTTCCTATTGATACCATGCATTACTTGCTAAGCAAAAGCATTAGTAAAAAACCAAACAACTTCTGGAAAAGCAGCAATATTCAAACAAAACCATTTACCTTTACAGAGACATGTTTTCTGTGAGTTATTAGTGCCTTCTCTCTCTTCCTGTACACCCCAACTGCTGCAAAACTACCAAAATCCTTCAGTGAAAATCTTGGCACCAAGGCCATATCTTGTTTGCAACTGACAATGTTCTTTGCAGGCACAGAAACCCCATTAAAAAAAAGTAAAAAAAACCCATGGAGGGGCAAAAAAAAAAGAAGTTGCATCAAGGGAAAGGATTCATTGTTAAGTCAGTAAGTTACACCCAAGAAGAACAGAAGTTGTTATGAATGTATTTACACAATTGTTAAAGTACACAAATACAGTGGCAGTACAAATGAAGTGCTCTTTGATATCTGTTCCAATACACAGGTTAATATAGACAGTCTAACTATTTCTGCATGATGAAGTTTAACTATTATGAAGGACAAAAATTGCCCACAAGTGAGTACAATTCTAGAAGTCTGCAGTCAACTTTTAAGTATAGTACAGCAATCTAATGGTCCAGATACAGAGAGAATAAAGAGGCTTCTGTTTGTAAGTCCCTCAAACATTACATTATTAACCACAGATATTTACAAGGAAAGCACAGTGAAGTGTAAAACTGTTCCAATGGTAGTGCACATGCCTAAAATACCAAAGTTTATAGTAACTGAGGAAATAATTCTCTTACTCAGACTTCTCAAATCTAGGCTTTCCCACTATGCTCTCCCCACACACAGGTTTCCCCAGTCTGACCCAGAGTACACACAAAGAGCTAACGTTCAGAAAATATCTGCAGAATGGCAATCCTCTGTGTGTGGCCTCTTGAGAGGGGCAAAAAAGAGTTTGTAAACACCAAAACAATGAAAACCACTCTCCATAAACATCTGAAGACCAACACACCTTTACAAATTCTTTCCGAGCAGGGAAGAAATTCTCAAAACACCTAACTGTTCCGAGTGTCTGTATCATCCTTTCACTTTCAACACAGAACTTCCTGTTTTTCAGTCCTGGTGCTGTTCCAAGCACTGTGAGGACAGAACACCTAACTTTTGTGAGACCATTCACAGCAACACCCAATATGAGGCATTTCCCACATTCCATCCCCAACAGGTGCCAACAACACCTGCAGCAGTTTTTGAACCACCTGAGCACGTCGAGTCGTTCATGCCCAGCTAACAATTCTGGGCACACTCAGGCTGAACAGAGTTAGGGATTAAATACACTATGCACCTGAACAGCAAAAACTCTCAGCACTTCACAGCAAGAACACATTGTGTGTTTGGGGGTGGTTGGCTTTTCTTTGTGGGTTTTTTTTTTAACAACTCCTTTTTTGAGTCTTGGCCTGTAGCAGAAGATCTGAATCTATATATTTATTAATCTTTAAACACTGATGCTGAAGGAAATGTGAACATTCACAGAAGACTCAGTAGCAACGTGTGTTTCCCACCTGCAATAGCCTCCAAGCTCACCAGCCTCAGAGGTGAAGAAACAAAATTTCCCAGTTAAAAAACAAAAAGTTTGAAACTATCCATTTACCCAAACTAAGCAGATAGGATAAGCTTTCAAATTCCAAATCCCTCAAGTATCAGAGTCTTTCACTTTGTTCTTCACATTCTCTACAAAAAAAAGGAAACCCCTCATCACCATCTCTACTATACTTAAGACTCTCCTGCAGGGTATTTAGTTCTCCTTTTATGCCAAAGTATTAAAAAGTCCTTTGTGTTACACAGGAAGTTAAATGTCAAGTGTAAATGAAGACAGCAAACAGCAAAAAAAAAAACTTGTAACAGTTTTAAAAACTTCATGAGAAAACCGACTCAGTCAGAATGGGAATATACACGTAAGGAAACAGTTTCAGTAACATCAGATGGTCTTGATTCATTTACATGTCCCCTGGTAGACTAATCTTTTAAAACAAGAAATTTCAAGTCATTGTCTTTAGTTCAGGTTTATATTCTACATCAGACAAAAGCAAGAGTCCTTTACAGAGAATTAAGCCAATAATTTTAGCAAAATGATACAAAAAACTTTCTTAAACCAAGTAAAAGATTTATAGTTACAGTAGAATAATAAAAAGGGGGTAAAGTCTGCCGCCTGTGGAGGGAAAACTGAAAGGGCCATCCAGGAACAGGCGGTCAACTCTGTAAACCTTCTTACTTTTCCAGCCCTGGTAGCACAGGGGTCTCTTAAGGTCATTGGGTTTCTGGCAAAAGCGTCCTGCAGTGGCAGCTGCTGGAGTCTGTGCATGTTCCTCCAAGTGCCTGTTAGGTCACAGGGAGAACTCCAATTTCCGCTCTGCTTTAGGGTATTTTTGCTAGTAAAGCCATTGGTAACATAGGAGATCAGCCATGCATTATCTGCCCTCCGTGGCAAAGTGATTTTCATCGGTGCACAGCAGACTGGAGAACGCTGGTAGTTACCCGAGCAGGAATCTGCCAAAGCCAGAAAAACAAGACAACATCAGCACATGTCCTTCCAGTTAACAGCCAAGTGTTTTTCAACATACTTTCAAACCATTTATTACCAAAATTAAGTGTGAATTTAAAATCCAATGAGCTACACAATGTTTCGCACCCACCTGTAGCCACACGAAGTTCACTGTTATTTTCCTCTTTTTTTAGAAGTTAACATGGAAAATTCACCTTTCCAGCCAGAGATGTTTTGAAGAAAAGTGAACAGAGCATAAACATGCACAGAAGAAAAACAAACCAGATGAAAACACTACCAACATGCAGTAGTAGACTCAGTGAATAATTCAGTTTCAGGGAAAAACAGAGGATTAGGAAGGTTAAAAAAAATCCATTATTTTCAATAGCTTTTCACAGGACTTTGTGTTAGAAGATACTTCAGTTATTTCCATAGCTTGACCCATTGCAGTACGAGTGTAACATTGTTTCAGATCACTTTTACTGTGACAGTGAAAAACAACATCTCTGCCATTTAGTAAGTCAGAAACATCTAAGCAGAAAAATCAGTATTTGTTAGTCATTTCAGTTGTAAACATCTCCAGGCACACAGTGCAGGCCAACCAATGCAGGCACAACCCCAAGCAGACCAGAATCTGCACACAGAATTTACAGTGAAAAGCTTTAAGTTTGCTTTGCTGCATTTATTTGTATAGAGTTTTCACTGATAATTGGACTTGGAAGTGTTAAGCTGCCACTTGCAGTTGGATCTTCCTAACGCTGCGAACTGGTCACGAAGCAGCTTGTGCACAGTCAGCCAAGCACACAAAGCAGGAGGAGAAAACAGAAGAGGACTAGCAGGATTCTTCACTGACTAATGGTACAGGATTAGTGCAAGCTTAGGCTCTAGAGAAAGTGAGACAGCAGACAGTTATACAACAGAATTTCTTAAGGAACAGAAAAATATCACAGCCTTTTTTGAGTAAGAAGCCAAGCAAAGAAGCTCCTGAAATACTTAAGGAAAAGCATCCTTCAGCCACTAAGGTTCAGATTTCAACTGAAACTTATTATTTCCTGGACAAAACCCGTTATTGCCAAAAGCAGAACAGACTAAAAGCCAAAAGCTGCACACAGAAAGGCAGAAACTGCTACTACACTGAACAGTGGAAAGGAGTTCTGAACACCAAATCCAAGTCTGTCTAGCTCCGAGATACTCATGGTCAAACTGTTCTTGTGAACAGGTGAACATTTTTTAAAACAAAGATCTGAATAGATCTGAGTAGTTTTAAAATGGGAGCTCATAAGGCATGGCAAAGAAACACAAAACAGTGAAAAATGGACAGGGCTTTAGGAGAACATTCCATTCACGGCAAGACAGAGCCTCATTTGAGTGACACTGTCAATTGAGTCTTCACACGAGTATTTTGGTTTTATGATTCTGAAGCAGATCTGCTTTTGAATGGATGACACAACTGCTGCATGAACATCCCTGGAAAGACATGTAATTCTCAAACAGCTAGAATTTAGTCTCAGGAATTTTGTTTTATTGTTGATACCCGAACAATTTGAAGGACTTTTAAAGTCACTATTTTTGTCAATTCTGCTTAAGAGTCCAAAGTGGAACAGCAGCAATAGCTCAGCATTTGCAAGGACATTTAAGTTAGAGAAAAATCAATGCTTCATCAAGCATCTGACCAGCTATGAGATCATGTGAGGAGAAGAAGCAAAGCTGGATGTTTCCAAAGAGGTTTTTTCCCCACCCCATCCACAGAGTCGGTGTCTAATGAGAAGCACTCACCCAGTGCTGCCTTCCAACGAAAGGAGACGAGCAGCTACTTGCCATGGTGTTCGAAAGGAATGCTATTCTGAGGTAGGGGAAAAGACAGCAATTTGTAACAGTTCCACTGCCCCCATATATAAAGATGTCTCACAAAAATCCAACCTGAACTTGCAGTAGCAACAACTAACAACTCCTCTTTTGAGGAGCTCTGATTTCAGACCTCTGTAAGACACTTCTATCATGCTAAGAGATATGTAAAAGGAACAAATCATTAATCCTCACAGGAAGCCAACAGGGTCAGAAGAACAAGGCAGAGTATGATGCCTACTAAGATGGATATATGGAGGAAGATTTGCTGGTGAGGAAATGGAAAATGCAGAGGCATTGGAAGTATGGCACAACACTTAAGTTGTTCAATGCCAGTGTAGGCTGCACTTTCTAAAAACTTCTCCTGTCAAAGAGACTTAATCAATCATTTCTTTGTGCAGCATTCCAATCTTTTCTTCCAAGTACAGAGCGAACACCTCAAAATACCAGGAGGAATTTGGCACAGCTCTGACTGTTGGGTGCTGAGCATGGAAAAAAACTAAGTAACTGACTGTATTCCATGAGCAGTCAGCCTGAACCTTTCACCAAAGGAAAGGAAGGCTACTCACCCATAACTAGGCCCTTGAGATGATTACTGCTTTGGGGGGACAGACTGTGTGGACTGACAGAACTGATTCAAAGCAGTGTTTACTCACACCCTCATTTACTGCCTCCTTTACTACCTCTCTTAATATTTACAGACTGTCTTAAGGAGACAGTGAACAGTTCACACATACAGCCTAACAGCTGAAGGATCTTTTAACAGCTGGTCAGAATTTCTGTGCAACATAGATCACAACCCTCCATTGCACAGACCCCTGTGATTTAGACCTGAATGCACCACTTAAGAAACAAATCCAGTTTTGATGTAAAGGCAAAGAGGACAGATAGTCTACTTCTTGTAGAAGCTGTTTCAGTGGCCAACTGCCTTCACTTAGGCCTCTATTTTGCCTTTCTTTAAACATGAGTGGGTTTAATGTTAAGCAATAGGTTCTTCACATGTTTTCTGCAGAAACGTCAGCTCCTGTTACCATCACTGTCTCTCAAATACTACACCAAGTAATTCAAGACAGTATCTTACCTCTAAGACAAAGTGAAATAAGCAGATTTGAAACTCTCACATTGTACAATCTCCTTCTATAACTCTTCATTCCTGTTTGTTACCATATCATACAGAGATTCCAGGATGAACTTGCAGCCTTCCATCATGACATCACACTAACCTCTCCAACACTACACCTCCTCAGCCATTCCTGCCACAGACACAGCTCCCACACCTAAACCAATGCCTCCACTCCTTCATCCTAGCCAGAATTTGGAGTGCTGCAGTAATACCCATTTTAACAGGCTCAGCAGTCACTAAAATGTATCACTGCCAACTCACAACTCACACCTTTTTCGCTGTTACATTCCCTTCATATCACCAAGAAAAGTCCTGAATAACATGTGCCACAGAATTTACACAGTTTCATTAGAAACATTTTAGTTTCATTAAGCACTCCAGAGACATGCCAGTTGTCACTCCAATAAACACTCATTAGTGTTACAAAGTGCTAGTCTTAAGGAGAGTGACTTCAGGTGCTCTGAGGACAGTACCTTGGTCGTGGGGACTATAGGACACCTATTTTGCTATGCTTACCAACTACTATTTTTCTCTGAGTGTTAATTTTCTCTGAGAACACCTATTTTCCATATGAGAATTTTGGTTTGCATTGTCTATACTGACAGCCTTAGCTTTTCAGTTTCAGTCTGAACTGATCAGAACTCAATTTAGAAACAAGAATCTTCCATGACATCCTTGTCTCTAACCTGGAGGGGCATGGATTTGACAGACCACTCAGTGGATAAGGAATTGGTTGGATGGTCACATTAAGGGAGTTGAGGTCAATGGCTCAGTGTCCAAGTGGAAAGCAGTGATGAGTGGTGTTCATTCCTCAGGGGTCAGTATTGGGACTGGCACTGTTAGACATCTTTGTCAGTGATACACTGGAGGGAAGGGATATCATCCAGAGGGACCCTGACAGGCTAGAGAGCTGAGCCTCTGTGAGTCTCACAGAGTTCAACAAGGTCAAGTGCAAGGTCCTGCACCTGGGTCAGGTCAAACTCAAGCACAAGTACAGGCTAGGTAGAGAATGGATTGAGACTAGCCCTGGGGAAAAAGACTTGGGAGTGTTCATGGATGAGAAGCTCAACATGACTCAGCACCACGTGCTTGCAGCCCAGAAAGCAAACTGCATCCTGGGCTGCACTAAAGGAAGAGTGACCAGCAGGCTGAGGGAGGGGTTTGTCCCACTCTGTTACACTCTTGTGAGATCCCACCTGGAGTACTGTGGACCCAAACACAAGATGCTGACCTGCTGGATTTAGCCCAGAGGAGATCCACTAAGCTGATCACAGAGCTGGAACACCTCTGCTATGAAGACAGGCTAAGAGAGTTGGGGCTGTTCAGCCTTGAGAAGAGAAGGTTTCAGGAGAGCTTAGAGCAGCCTTACAGAACTGAAGGGGGCTTACAAGGCTGGAGAGGGACTTTTCACAGGGCATGCAGTGACAGGACAAAGGGAAACCGCCTTCAGGTAAAGAAGGGCAGATTTAGACATTAGGAAGAAATTCTTTACTGTATGGGTGGTGAGGCACTGAAATAGGTTGTCTACAGAGGTTGTGGACACTCTATCCCTGGAGATGCTCAAGGCCAGGCTGAATGGGGCTCTTGAGTAACCTGGTCTAGAGGAAGGGTCTCTGCCCATGGCAGGGGAGTTGGAATAAGATGATCTTTAAAGCCCCTTCCAATCCAAACCATTCTGTGATAAATCTCTCGTGCCTTCTAGATCCAACAGGCCCATGGGAACATGTTTAAATTGTACTACAGCTGCACACTGTTACTCAGTCACCACGAGCAGAAACCAACAGTGGTTTACTGTCTTGATTAAGAACTAAATGAAGACAACAGGTGATGATTAGTTCTAACAAACTCAGAGAAGATCCCAACTAGGCCACTACTGGGATTGTAAAGAAGTCAACCAAGTGATCCCATACTCAAAGCAGAGTGTAGAAAGGGCAGGTATGAAACTGTGCCATTAACCCAGACTGTACTGTTGGCCCACATCACAGAGTATATGTCTGGATGTTCAAAATCTACCCAACAAAACCCCCACAGTCCTACGCAGTCTCAGAGTATTTCTATTTTACAAGCTAGGCAGAACCAAAGTGTATCTGAAAACCCACTTGTATTACTCATATCTTACAATAATGTTATGTGCACACCGAGCTCCATGTCATTGATACAGAAAAAAGATTAAAAGGTACATTCTCTTAACACAGTTGAGTGACACAGCTGCATTTATTTCTGTTACTCCCATTATTTGTCTGACTGGGAACAGAGACAAAGCATCTGAGATTGGCTCAGAATGCCAGATACAAATCCCAGGGATACATATTTTCCTGGGAACCATCTTTACATTTGTGCAAATGTTCCAAGGGAACTCTGTGTCACAGCCTCACAGCACGCCCAGGGTCAGAAGGGACCCTGAAAATCATGTTGTCCAATCTCACTACCCTAAGCAGAATCAACTAGAGCAGGACATACAGGACAACATCCAACTGGGCTCCAAATCATCTGGAAAACAGACTACACAACCTCTTAGGGCAACCTGGTATAGTCCCTGCCCACCCTCAGGGTAAAAATGTTTATCTGTATGTCTAAATGGAATTTATTGCATGTCAATTTATGCCCACTGTCCACTCCCTGGATATCACTGCAAAGAGTCTGCCCCTTCTTCACATTCTCCTATCAGGTATTTCTGCATATTTAACAGATCCATAACCATGCCCAATTCTACCCTCTTTGTTTCCATTCTATTTCAGATCAAAATACTTTGATGTGAGAGTTTCTGGTGTCAAGAACTGCAGTTCAGTGGGCAACTTTAGATGGCAAAACTTGCCACCAAAATCAATACAGAAAACCTCACCTATCTCCTATTCTTGTCCAGTCATTTCTGCTCCTGAATTTTTCTTCTCTCACACAAGCACAAACATCTGTGCAGCTGCATGGAGAAATAACTTGTGCAGCTTAAAACACCCCAAAATCCCACTTTGGTTTTATTACAGCAGAAATGTTTCTCCCACCCAGTTTACTCTTGGTCTTCATTAGAGCCATCTACCTGGCCTCCATCTGAAAAAAAGCATCCTTTCTAGCAGTAAGATTTTATACACAAGAAAATAATTAACTCTCCCAGTTAAACGAGGAAACCAAAAGGAATTGACTCACAACTGCCTCTGACCTACTCTGCTTCCTCTTCGGTAACAGAGGTAAAACTCAATGAGTAAAAGAGCTAAATACCATAATAGTATGTAAAAATGGTGTATCCATAATTTTACATCATCTCATACACCAGTGACTCCGTATCACTTTGTGTAGTTGATGCTTACTGCTGTCAGGGGATAAAAATAATTCCTTTACAGCCACATCACAAACGTTCAGGTTAAATGTCAAATATTTATACAAATCAACGTTGCCTGCAAAATCAGTATGAAACTGCTTCAACTACCTGATCAGCTCTTTTGGCAAATTAACTTTATCAAATCACCCTCATCTTCCAGTACCCAGATTTACACTTTCTTTACCTGCGAAGTTGACATGCGAGAGGTATCTTGTCGGCCTGTTAAGTCAGACGAGGAAATATTGACTGGGGCACCACGATGCAATCTCATACTCACTTTCCTTTCTCGTTCCATACCCGAGACTGGTCGAGGAGAGGTGTTGGCTGTGAGAAAAACCACGTTAGATTCTCAGAATGAGAAATGTGACTTTAACATGGTCACTGGAAAAACGACACTCGCTGTTTGCATGTGAAACTTCCACAGAATCAAACAAAAGAAATCAAGGCCTTTGGTTTACATTCCTGGAAATTTAAGTATAAATTAGCAGGTAATGAGTGTATAAAACTACCTTCAATCAACTAAAAAGCAAGGAGGGGAAAAAACCTAAACAAAACCCCCAAATTCTGACTAGAAACAAATACCACTTGGGTATCATAGAATCAACCAGGTTGGAAAAGACCCCCAAGATCATTGAGTTGAGTC
>NW_008668935.1:11124-16954 GCF_000695815.1 Acanthisitta chloris
TGCTCTTCTCTGGACCTGCTCCAGCACTTCAATATCCCTCCTGAACTGAGGGGCCCAGAACTGAGCACAGGATTCAAGGTGTGGCCTCACCGGCACCGAGTCCAGGGGCAGAATCACCTCCCTGGTCCTGCTGACCACACTGTTCCTGATCCAGGCCAGGATGCCATTGGCCTTCTTGGCCACCTGAGCACACTGCTGGCTCCTGTTCAGCTCCCTGTCTCTCCACACTCTCAGCTCCCTTTCTGCCTGGCTGCACTCCAGCCACTCCTAATTCTAATTTTGAATTTCCAACAACCAGAAACAACCTGCAAATCAGAGCGATCTACCAGGTGCACCTCCCCAAGTACTTGCTTACTTACCAGCATGTGAAGTTGGGGTAAGGGGAGTAGAAGGAGCTACATCTTGTGTTCCTCTTAGCCTGCCAGAAGCAGTGGAGGACAATCCACGCACAGCTGGATTTCGGGTGTGTCTTAGTCTCTCCTCTCGCTCTCGCCTTTCACGCTCAGCATCTTCGGCCGCTCTGCTGGCACCCTACGGGTCAAGACTAGTGAACAACTTGGGGGATTATTGAGCTTACAACTACATGTTTGGATAAAAATACTGCACAGAAAGAACTGGAAGATGTGGGAATTGAAGCTAGATAGGGCATTACTTCTTTTGGCAACATTTCTTCAGAACTGCCACAAATTTTGTTTATAGAACTGCTGGGATAGACTTCAAAATTCTAACATACACACGGCAGGAGAAAAATAACCTAGCCTGGTGACTGCTCTGCAGGAAGTATCTCAGAAGTCTTGCATGTTTAAAACCCTCCAACTTCAACCTAGTTGTCATTCAACTCTTCTACCATGGCTCCTGTATCTCCTGCCTTTCCTCAGCTCCTGACCCTTTTCTCTATCCAACAGAGCTGCCAAGAGGCAAAAGGGAAGACAATCTTACAGCATCACATTAAGATATCCAAAACAGACAATGTAGTAAAAAACCCCAACCAAACAAAAATATTACAAATAAAAAAAGTTTTAGAAAGCTAAGTCAGCTACTCACAAATTTCAGCATGTTCCAGTCGAACACATAGTCATAGGAGAACCCCTGGCGGTGGAAGAGGTTTCTGAATAACTGCCTCAGGTAGGAGTAGTCAGGCTTGTCATCAAAACGCAAAGAGCGGCAGAAATTCAAGTATGTGGCAAATTCAGCTGCAATTAAAGAAAGTTGTTTCTTCCTTTAGCTTCACTTTTGCTTTTTTTGTAAGTCCAAATCAAAACATCCCAAATGACCCCAAACCCAAGGCGCAGGAAATCTCCCAAACACAAGAAGAATGACTTAATAACCAGAGATCTACCAAAGGGAATACTATAACCCATCTATCAAGTCAGCCCTGAAAAATAAGTTGGCTATCACAGACCAGGCAAAGATGTCCTCAGTCAACAGTAAAGAGGAGCCAATAGTACAGATTTTTTTACCAACAGATCGTGGGGGAGGAGAGGTTTAAAACTACACTTGAGTGAAGAGATTATTTTTTGCCTTTCTTCGCTTTGAATATACTTAACACAATTTCTTGTGGGACACAGAATAGCATTGCTTTGTTACACCACAAAAATTCACATCTGCTACCTCACAAAACACTCCAAAACTAGGGACCTTGAACCTCCCACGTAAGTCAGGCTACATTTTTAATTTGCAATAGTCTGAAGTCTGAACACTTGTTTTTAGATGACAAACAAAAGTTAATCAGCAAAAAAAAGAATATCGTAGTGAATTCAATGCACCAGAGAAAATAGTATCAAAATACTAACTTTTGAGTCTTTCCAGATGAAATAACATCATAATTTACATAACATCATAATTTACATTAAGAAATTCTAACCATATAGCACAACAAAAGTTGTTGGGGGAGGAAGAGGGGAAAAAATACCCCAAAGAGAAGTAAAAAAAGACTGGCAGAATTTAATGCAAAGAAAAGAGAAGTACCACTAAGACACAAACACATAGGCCTAGTGTCACAAAAGAGCAACTTACAAGGATATCCTTTACACAAAACCTCAATGGGTGTAGACATTTTCTTTTCACTGATACGTTCGTATTTCTGCCTCTTTGTTGCTGCTTTCAGTCCCTGCCAGGGGAGGGAGCCCAGGTTAAAATACATCAGTACATAGCCCAAGGACTCCAAGTCATCTCTGCGAGATTGCTCTACAACAGCATAAAAAAGTGGACTCATTAGGTTTCATTTTCTACTGGAGAAACAAAAGACTGTCATAGAAAAACAAGAGAGAGCTGAGAGTTACTATGCCCATGACAAACTCACCCAATACAAAAAAAAAAAAAAAGCCTATTACCCACCCCTGCAGTTATAAAAATGTGCTAATTCTTTAGAGTTACAAACTGAGTCCCACCCACCCAAGAGACACAAGGCCATGCATCCCCCACCGTTAGTACCCAAAAAGGGGACTGTCCTCTATGCCTCCATAAATCAACATCCACATGCACTAAAATTACATGCACTGACACCTCAGAGTTTTAGCCATTGCTTCCCCCACTCACCAATTCCCAGGTGAGTGTTGATGGATGCGTAACGGGCAGTTCCCGTTAAGTTTTTATTCTCACGATAGGGAATATGTTGGTGAGTTCGAGCATCTCGATACTTCTTTGCTAGTCCAAAGTCTATTATGTAGACAAGATTGCCTTTCTTCCCCAGGCCCATTAAGAAGTTATCTGGCTTCACATCTCGGTGGATGAAGTTCTTAGAGTGAATATATTCAATTCGACTAATCTAAACACAGACAACAATAAAAAATCGTTGTCAAGACTCAGCACACACTTTTTTGTTATACAAACACTAGTAATACTGTCTGAACAATAAGAGGCAAAGAAACTTGTTATTGTAAGGGCATTAAAGAGAACATAACTTAGCAGACAACAAATAAACCTTCTTTCCAGCTCCTTCCCTGTGTCTAACTGGTATTTGTTTCCAAAAACTTTGAGGGGAATTTCTTTCCCTTTGAGTAGTGCAACACTCAGATTGAAAACAACACAGGTTTGGTTTTAAAACATCACTTAAGACTTGGTGATCACTTGATAGAACAGTTTGCATTTATAGAAACAGAACTAATGTTGAGACAGCCCATTCACCTCTAAATTACAGAGACAAAATGCAGCTGACTACAAGCTCAAAAAACATTAACATCCCAACATACAGCACTACCAAGATCAACAAAGCAGTTTCCTACCATTTGGTCAGCAAGTAACAGGACTGTCTTGAGACTAAACTTCCTTGAACAAAAATTGAAGAGATCTTCAAGACTGGGACCCAACAGCTCCATCACCATAACATTGTAATCTCCTTCAGCTCCACACCACTTAATTGTCGGAATACCCACTAGAAAAAAAGGAAACAGTTTATTCAGTATAACAGTTTGATTTGTAGAATTCCTACACACGAATCTTCAAGGGCCCTGAGATGAATTCTAAGAGGGTCATTACCCTGAATGTTTGCATGTACAGTGAAGCATCATATTCTGTGCTACCTTCAGACATTCCAAAATGAATTTTTGATAACTTCCAGCATAATCAACACAAAATTACAGCAACAGAGGTCTAAAAATAGCCTTTTTCCTCTTCCCCAGAAACCTCCCAGTCTTTGTATTAGCTTGCACCTCAAAAATATAGAGCATTTTTTCCTGGACTCAAACCTTAAGCTTTTTACAAGTATTAAAACTCATGGAGTCTCCAAGATTGCAATAAAGCACAAACTGGAAGTCTGGAAATAAAGACA
Source organism: Acanthisitta chloris (assembly GCF_000695815.1). Lineage (NCBI taxonomy): Eukaryota > Metazoa > Chordata > Aves > Passeriformes > Acanthisittidae > Acanthisitta > Acanthisitta chloris. Next base: position 14,894 of record NW_008668935.1, read on the forward strand.
CTGACAAACCACTGAATATTACTACTGAAGAAGGCCTCAGAAATTAACTTCTCAGTTTCAAGGCCTAGAAGATTCACCATGAAACACTTTTCTCTCTCATCTCACTCTGCAACAAATTTTCACTCTTCATTCATACTCGTCTTTGCTTCAGATCCGTGGTGTTTGCTGTTTCGTGAGTCTACTACAGTAGCACTAAATATGAGATGCCAGAGTGAAAATTAGCCCAAATTTATGGAGAAACTTGGGCACCTTATTGTACACAAAACTATAGAAATGCTCAGATATTCTGAAATAAACCTGCATGTAGGTAGTGTCCTTCAAAATTCCAAATGCCTTCAGTTAATTCTATGCATTTTGGTGTGAGATGCTGTAATTGCCCCAATTTCAAGTCTTACCTTTGCTTGATATGCATTACTTTGGCATGAATTGCCTTCACAGAGAAACCTCTAGAAACTTAGCCTTCTGCCACCTGACTCTGCAGCACCCACCACCTCAGGAAACCCACAAAGGAAGCATTTTGTGAAGGCTATTCCAGTTACAGGGAGGTAGCAACTAAACCAGGTAGGAATTTAAAAACAACTATATGCCAATACACATTGTGGGGCATTTCTAGATGTCTGTACTTTGCATCTGAGATACAGTGTGGAATGTGAGCTTTATGCAAAGTACAGTCTCTTGAGTTCTTCCTAAATGAGGCTACGAAACAAAAGCAAAACTTAACTACACCAGGTTTATGTCCCAGAACTGCACAAAAAATTTACATTTCTGGAATTCTAAACCAGATGAAGGAGTTATAGTAGCAGATTACCAAGGGGTAGCTATGAAGTTGCTTCACTCCTATTCTCCACTACAAATGCCATTTTGTCTCTGAATTCTCACAGCAAGGATGTATTTTTAGCTCTGAAGAAAGAATACTAACATATACAACTAAAATTAACCCAAATATCAAGTGCAGAATTGTGCTACTCTAACAAGCAAGTCAGGTGAAATGGCCCAAAACAGGGGTTACCACCTTCCACTGACCCAGGAGAAACTAAAGTAAATCAGTGAACTGTCAGATGGGACCAAACTTGGTTTCACATTGCATGAGGTCTTCACACTTCTATATTCTGGAACCATGAGCAACACTGGAGGATCTTAGTGGTTGTCACAGTTTGGCAGCCATGGACTCAGAGCTGCTACTCTACATCCCTTGCAGAAGATTGCTCTTTGTCTGCCCTGTTACCTTTCCCATCTTCTCCTTGTTTGTCAAAAGAAATCTTGAACTTTAAAAATTTCCAGGCAGCAAATACATCATTGACAGAAAAACAGTTAAATATTTGAAAAAAGAAAACAATTTTCTTGCCTCCACCCTGCATCATTTTGTAGATTTTACTCTCGATGTGGAGCTGAGGATGTTTGGTTTTCACACATTCCAACTTAATTGCAACCTCCTCTCCAGCAGCAATATCGGTTCCTAAAACCAGAAGGATTTAAAATATTGGTCAAAATATTTTGAAGATGCATTTCCTTTGTCAAAACCGAAACAAAACAAGTTTCAACAAACTACTTCTCAGTGGCAAACATTCAGAGTACTTTCAGACACAAGGATCTAAACATTCTTCTGAAACCTAGAGATACACTCTAATAGACCAGCATTTTAAGAGATAATTAGGCACTGGAGCATAAGAAGAGATGATCTGTTGCTATCCCATCAAAAAAACCCCAACCCAACCCAAATGAATCTTCTCATGGGTGTCTTCCCACTCCCAGTTTGCAGTGGAAGTGCTCATGATGAATATTTACAGGTGTGGCATGTGTCCCTGCCAACCCAAGAAATGCTAAGAATTCAAATCACCTCTTACACCCTGGAAATAGAGACTACAATTCCCCTAAATCTCACAGACTCCAGATCTATTCTGACATTGTAGAATTTTATCCAGTTGGAAGGCAGATTATGGAGAATTCAGCATTTGTACTTTCAAAAAACTTCCTTTAAATCTCCTTAAATTCTTGTTTTGGGAATCAAGGGACTGAAAAATTGTCCTACCTCTCCACTTTCAAAGGTTAAATGTATGTAGG
>NW_008668935.1:16974-17934 GCF_000695815.1 Acanthisitta chloris
ACACCGAATCAAGAAAATACATATTGTCAGAGCCAAGCAACTTCAGAACCACAGGGAAACAGGAAATGGCAAAAGGAAATACGTGAGACATTTGCAACATAATGATAAGTTTCTCTACTGCCACAATTTGGGTTTCTCTTTTCTGCACTGCCTCATGGTTTAGGATCATGTGAAGTACATCACCTGCTGTTTGACCTGCTCCCCACTTTTAAAAGGCTAACTTGAGGTCCACCAGTTTTTGTTTGAGAAGAAACAACCATCACTTATTTTGGTACTTATTTTTCCCATGATCAGGATTGTACCAACTTTCACCCTACCTCACTTTTCTTTTGCTTTTTAGAGAGTTCAAACATTCTTGTCATTCTTCATATAAATCATTTTTAATTACCTCATATTATTTCCCATTTCATTTACCTGTACCTCTGCCAATTCCATACTGCCCTTTTCGAGCGTTACGCAAAGCAATTAAGACAGAGATGCATAATTACATCTTTTTCTGCCTACATGATTTTTTTCCACATACTTTACTTTGACCATTGTGCTGAACTGAACTGATGTACTCCTAGACTCTTAACTTTTCTAACTGCAAAATCCTGTTTTGAGATTAAGGAGCTAATTCAGCACTTTACAGCCTTTTAGCTATAAAGTCAGGATAGCTAAGGCAAACAAAGACACACCACAGAACAGGCAGGACTCTCCACTTTGCAAGGGACTGAAAGTGCATGGAATGATCTGTTAGTTCATCCCAGACTATGCCTTTTTTTTAGGTTAATAAAATGTCTTTTGGCTCACACACACACAAGTATTAAGGTGGTGCTGCTGGCCCACCGAGTTTATTTCACAGTGCACCTTAAAAGCAGATAAAACATCTGAAGTTCACTCTAGGTACAATAAGCACAGCTCAAGGTGAAGAACTGGAAGACACAAAAGAAAAATAAGGCTGTATATATATATATATAT
>NW_008668936.1:0-237 GCF_000695815.1 Acanthisitta chloris
ATTTGGTTCTGCATATACTTTTGTGCAATTTTAGAATAGGAGCCATAAGTGATGCAACACATAACGTTGAATAAAGAAAATATTAATACATTAACACATAATTAACACATAATTATTGAATAAAGAAAATCTGTGGTCTTGTGCCCCAGTAAAAACTCAAACAACAACCACCCTATAGTGCTCTCAGGCAAATTCATAGATGAAACTAGAATTTCACCTTTTTTTTTTTTTTTTTTT
>NW_008668936.1:515-2224 GCF_000695815.1 Acanthisitta chloris
TTTTTTGCTTCATACTCTCAGACATCATTTGACCATGTGAATGCAAATAAAACCTACATGTGTTTTGATCTGGACATGTCTCGCATGACTGTGAAAGTTGTGAACATGTGAAGCATCATAAACAATCCTTGTAATTAATATTTTAATTTAATGGCAGCAATTCTCAGTAATATCTCTAAAATACTTCCAATTGAATCTATTGTATTGCAGATTATTTCTAGAAAAAAAAATTCATCCTGGCTTTCTGGGGATCATGTAGCAATCCAGTATTGGGGGAACTACTTTCTTTGTTTTATTTTGTATTTATGACAAACACTGAATTCACTCATCTCAGGCAATACAACTCTTTTATCCTTATAGTTTTTGCTTTGTTTTCTTTGTATTGAGTTTTTTTGGTATTGCTGGAACAGATTACTTTAATTCTAGTGATACATCTTTAGTCTGTATTGAGGATACATATAAAATGAGTACCTAGCATGTTGATGTTTCCTATCTGAGGTTTAAAAAATTCCCCCCATCTCATTTTGCACAGATCTCTAAAAATAATGTGCCATATTACTGTATCAGCATACTGTTTCTGGTAAGAGATGCCATATTTAAATAAGTAAATAAATAAATCAGCAAGAACATGTACACACCAAAATCCCCAGCAATTTAAGGCTATCTCATTATGGTACTCATTATTTCAAGTAATTGTTTCCTCACAGAAGTATTTGTCTATTTCCCCATTTGCTCATTCAAAACTATTCAATTAAACAAACACTGGACTCAAGTAATTGCTTGTCTATTTAAAATGAAGGAACATACAAAATTATCACAAAAATAGCAACACTGAATCCAAATCAAACCCTTAGACTTAAAATCATAGCTTTAGATTAATGCTACTAATGAACTCTAAGAGTATCAAACACTGCATATAATTCCTTTCATTTAAGTGAAAGTGGCCTGAAAATTTCCTTGAATCAAGCAATATGAAACTAATTAATCTTAATTTTGCACAAAAGAACACAGTAAATTGATATTATTTTTATCTGGCACTCTAAATTACTTTTTTCTTTTTCATTTTTCAGGTGTGAGCTGTGACTGTTGTATGTTTGTGGAAAATGTAGTTCTCTGATTTACAAGGACAAATTATTGCCTTTATTTCTTTACTTCTTGTTTGCTACCTTTCTGTTTGTAAGACAGTGCATCAATAGTAAAAAAATTATTTTATAAAACAAATACACATATGATAATAAAAATTTAATACGATGAATGTGTTGGAATTGCAAATTAGATTCACAAAAATGTGACCAAAATAACTCTTACCACTCCCTCATCCCAGGTGCCATCTACCTCCAGTAAAGACACAAGTTGTGTATTACAACATAGGCATCTTTAATTATCCAAGGAAATCAAATAAAAATAAACCCTCAAAGGAAAACTCCAGTGTAATTCAAGAGATAATGTAATTAAAAAGGGGAATAAGTTATTAAAAATGAAGTATTTTGATAATAAAGAATAATTAAGAAGCAAGCTGATAAACACAGCTCTCATCTCCATGAGGAAGTGAAAATTTACTGATGGAAACAACAGAATGAGCCTGTCTCAATGCTCATGTGGAAAAAAAGGCTGAAAATATGTAACTAAATATAGGAATGGAGTAGTTTTTTGTTATTGGCATTTCATTTTAATTATTATTTGTTTCCTTTCTTTGAATTAGAAAGAGT
>NW_008668936.1:2253-18590 GCF_000695815.1 Acanthisitta chloris
TTGCTAGCCTCCCTCCATCACTGTCTAACAAAGGATTCTTGCACAATTTTTTCTGCACTTAGTGAAGAAACAGATGGTCATTTGAAGTCAGAGGAAGTACGTTAGTTTTCACACCTGCTTCATAAAAGTTGATCCCTTCTAATACTGCCATACAGCATACAGATTGAATTCCAAACAAAAAGTTTTTTCTAGAACAGTTCTGACTGAAAAAGGGAAAAAAACCCCCAAAACTAGCCCAGACCCAGTTTTCTTGTTTCTGCTGAGATTAAACCCTTTTCCTACAATGGATTTCTGTCAGATTCCGTCCTTAATTTAAGGGGAATCGTATTGACTTTGGGTGCCATTAGTGCATCTCTCATTACAAATAATTCATTTTCCTTATAATACTGCTCAAAGTTGAAAGTTCAATGTTTGATTGCAAGCATAGAACTAATTTCCTATGACCTGTATATTTATTTTTCTATTACTAATAAGTTTATCTCTCAGAAATCTCTGCTTACTTACTCGTTTTGACAATATAAAACTAACAGATTCCTTTCAAGTCTACTTTGTAGCTACAGACAAGGCCTCACACCACTTATTTGTTTGAATTAAGCAAGTAGTAGTAGCTCCAAATGTGACTTCTCTCGCTTTTGAGAGTCCTCAATCCGACATTACTTAAACATGGGATTTAGTATTTCATCATCAATTATTTGTGCACGTATCAACACTAGAGTCCAGAACCTCCAGGAAATGAGTGTGTCATCAGCATACCTTTGACTAATGCATCTGAAAGACTTCACTATGTAAATGATGAGACCTGCATTATTATACCAATGCAATTGCACTAGCAGCATTTCCTATTGCTCTTGTCAGATAGTTATTATTGGAACAAGGACAACTGTACAAATTCTAGGTCTATAAAACAACAAGAAAAGGAACAAAAATACCTTCCAGGCTTTGCATCTTCTAACAACATATACTAACTGCAACTCATATTTTACAGTTTTAATAAACTAATTGACACCTCTGGCTATTAGATTTTCTCCAAAATAATGATTTATATTAGCTTGGCTTTGAAAGCCTGGTAGACACACTTGTCATTAGAAGACTCAGGAACATAGACACAAAAAAATGAGGAAACCTCTGGCTATTTTTGCATTTTCTGATGTTCTACATTGTTAAAAAAGCATGCTTTTGTATAAGACCCATTCGGTCTACACCCTGTTCTCATCAGTGATTTGCTCCAAGACTCTAGGACGGCTGTTATATACCCTACCATGTTTTAATGTATCCATGTCTTGACATTAGTGATTTTTTTAATATGGACTTTTCTTTGTACATCCTATTCTGATGGATGCTGTGGCCAGCACTAGATTTACAGTTAGGAAGTAACTGCCCCTTTTCTGTAATGGTTACAAATGTGCTAGAAATCACTTTTCATCTTGTATTCCCACACAGGAAATACAGCTTTTTAAGTACAGACTACAATAGGTACTGGAATCAAAACCTTTTCCTTTCCTAAATAACTCTTTCCTTCCTGCACAATGCCTTGCTAATCTGTCTCACATCCATTTCCATGAGGATGCTCTTACTAGATTTTTATGACATAAGAACATAAACCCAACAGCATCTTGGTAGCATAATGCATATTTCATATGAATTTTGAGCTGTTTGAGAAACTAATATTTAAGAAGATCAATGGATGGAATGTTCTATGTGTAAACTGAAATGTTAAAACACTGCTGATTTTGAACTTCCGTCAAATGAATAGGCATGAGCAGATATATAAAAACAAAAGAAAGGCATTTGGTAAACAAATCTTTCATAGCAATACTGTGGAAGAGGTTAATCTCATTCAAAAAGTATGAAAATGCAAGCCTCCCTCAAAGTCTAAAAGGGGGGAAAAGATGACTACAGTTTGAAAACCAAAGTGTGATTCATTTGCATTTCCTGAAGAATTTCTACTTAGAGAAAGAGTATTTAAAGCAATTGAGTCCAGCAAAAAAAAAAAAAAAAAACCAAAAAAAACCAAATAACAAATAAAGAAGCAACACAATCACAAAACCAGAAGTAGGCATCATTAGAAAAACCACACTCGAATCAATTAAGAATCACTGAATCCAACTTCAACTCAGAAAATGTGCAAGTGTCAATTTCTGATCAAAGCATCATAGGGTTCCCAAACCAAAACCTTCTTTGATGTTCTTGTATCTAACTGTACTGTCAGAGATTCATGATTATCCATCTTTTTTTGTCATATATGGCAACCAATAAATTATTGTCAAAGAACTGAATACCTGGACATCTAGTGTTTTGCTTTTTTCAATCTAAATGGAGGAGAAGAATCTCATAATCTTGAAAATTTCCCTTTTTCTGGGCAGATAGTAGTTTCTTGCTTTTTCTTGCTTTTCTTCTTTTTCTTCAGATTAATGCTATGGTTATATGGAAAACCCTAATGCTCCATTTATTGCCATAAACTTTCCAGATATTTCCCAGAAAGTCATTTACATTTACAGAATATATCCATCTCTGACTCAAGTTGAGGTCCATGATTTATCCCAATTTCAGAAATGTCATTAGCCACGCTGACATAGCATAATATGAGTAGCTAAGCATCTTCTTCAACCTGTCCATAATGTATAATGGTCTTCTGCACACTCCGTGTGCTGATCCACCTGAATGGTACAACTTGACTACTTAAGGATTCCTGGCCTGCAGAGACTGCATAAGACTGCAGCATCAGAGGGAAACATGAACTGAAGCAAGTAGGAGACTCTGCTTAGAACTTCATAATAAAAGCCTCTGCTTTCCTGCTAATATAACGTACTTACATTCAAAGAATTAATGTAGAGCAGTAAAGGTGCAAAAAAACCCTATAAATTTTTATGGCAATTAAAAAAAGACCCCAGTCATAATTAAATTATCTCATAATCTAGGTATTGTACAACGAAATTTCTAAAGTTGGAACATTTGAATTAATCTCATTATAGGTTCAGTATATCTCTTCAGAGTTTCAAAATATTGCTGTGCTCAGTTCAGCTATTTCAGGTTTTGCAGCACTGAAAATGTGACAATAAAACAAGTGAAGTCTTGAGAAATCTAATTCAGTTAATGTGTAAACCATGTTAGAAAAAAATAAAAAGGACAGATAAAGGCCCATTTCTTTCTTACTATAGTTGCTATATGTTTTCAGTTCCAGTATTTATATATGACAAAGTATCAAGAGTTCATCTGATCATCTGATCATTTTGAAATCTTGCTTTGTAAAACAAGATGGAGTAACTGTGTGCATACAACAAACATACCCCACACTACACATTTACCTACTTGAAGCCAGGTACAAGCCTAAACTAGCTGACCAGAATGCAGGGTAATATGAAGGTGGTAGAGGGTTACAGAACATATGTCGGATGCAGTTTTCTTACTCTGACACAGCTGTTTTCAGATACATGCAGTATATGAGAATTTCATTCATTTGACTTTTGATCTCCAGGGTCTCCTTTAAAAAGGTAACTTTGAATGTTAAGAAAAAAAAAATGAAAGTTCTCCCACAAAAATTCTTACTTGCACTTAGAAGAAAATTCATATTAGATTTTTGATGTGGTACCTCCTTTACTGAATTTCAGGCCACAAAATATAAAGGATGCCAGTGAGGTGTTTAATTACACTAACTCAGGAAACTGTCTAAACCACAAGAACAGTACCTAGTATAAACCAGATTAAGTCCATCTGTCTGAAAATTTTCCGCTTAATCCTGGCTTTCATTTCAAAACTAGTCAGAATAACCTTGCCAAATAAAACTGGCTATGAAAATTTTCCTGTTAATCCTGGCTTTCATTTTAAAACTAGTGAGAATAACCTTGCCAAATAAAACTGGCTGTCAAGTATCACTACAGGCATAATCTTACTAATTGAATTTATTTTCTTAAGGCACCTCTAAACAAAATACTCAACTACATAAAAAGCAAACTAAATGTCACCTATTGCCATTTCAAGGGCTGTATTGGGATCTAAAAGGCAATTAAGTGACAATAATTTTAAATATGTAGCCTTTCTACTCTTCAATGTCTTTTCGTACTAAGATTTTTCAATAACTTATTTTTCTTTAGATAAATACTCTGAAACCTGATTTGTACTAATATTATAACAGAAGGAATTTAATCAGAGAAATTCCCAAATGAAAGAAAACAAGAAGACTGGACCAAATTGGGATATTTTGTGTACACTATAACCATGAAGCTCAAGAAATAGCACTCAAAGCTATGCTAAATGTGCTCTGGAAGCTGTTTATCACTCCTAAACTCTCTGATTCACCAGCAATATTCCCAGTTAGCCTATGATGCAGACCACAAGTGATAAAACTAAGACTATGAACTCTTATAATGAAGGAGAAATTTTCCCTCATGGAAATGTAAGGAAAAATTATACGGAAGCAGTGCATTAAAACATTCTTATGGGTCATCTCTTTTTAGTACTCCCAATAAAAATTTCCAGCCAGTGGAAGATTTTGATCATCACTAAAAATCATAGTGACACTTAGGAAATTACTTCCACATCATCTGGAAAGCTAATCACTTTGCTCTGTCTTTTACTTTAGTCACCATTCCCAATCTTCATGCTTTCAAGGACCATTATCTTGCATTAAGCCTCCTTTATTGAAGACTGATTTTGGCAACATTTGTGCTAGACTAATTTTTTGTCTATGTTTAGCACTTGTAAAAAGATTACATGTATGCAAAAATAAGAACATGTAAGAGACTAAATATTTCCAAGGCTGTGAAGAGCAAGTGAAGTTCATCACTGCACCTATATGTGGCTTCAAGCCGCCTTTTCACAGCAGCTGGGTCAGAAATTACATATTCATTATATTCATTGTTAAGTGTTCAAATCTGTTTGGTTTGCATAGTGCCAAACTGACCCATTTCCTATAATGTCTGCCTCTGTGTGTGGTGAGGTCAGGACTGTACACTGGTGCATCTATTCACACTTCCATCTTTGAATAATTTATTCTAAAGCAGGATAAGAGAGAGGCAAGGAAGCTATGAGCTCACCTCAAGTTCCACTGACTGGTTGTGCACACAACAGAAAACTGGCTTATATCAGTGTGTATATATATATACATATACATATACATACATATACATATTTATATAGGCACACACATACATATATATATACATATACATATTTATATACACACACTGATATATAATATACATCTAAGCTATCTAAGCTGCAGATCTTGCACTGGAAACCTGTGATAATTTTTAAAACTAGCACATGTTTGATCTGCAGCTGAATAGAGGAATCTGCAAATGATGCTATGATGTGCATATTTAAATCATCAGTACTCCAAGCATTTTGCTTAATTTGTTTTTGTTTGTCATGAGTTCTGAACATTGGAAGAAAAAACCAAATGAATTGGACAATTATTATTATTACTTTTACAGCATATGTCAGCAGGATATAGAGCTGTTTCTGGAAATCTTAGCTTTTAACAGCTATTGGAAATCATATCTTTTCTCAACTAATGCAAGAAACATATTGTATGAAGCTAATAATATACACAATAATTACTGCCCTAGAATATAATCCAAAATTTATTTACACCTTGAAAGGAGTTAAGATAATATTCAAATTACTTTCAAAGTTGCCTGCAAGTTATTTCATCTTGAAAATTGCTTTACAAACCTTACGGTCAGAACTTCTGTGAAAACTAACATATGGATGGATGGGCATTCATTCTGAATGTGAGTATATGCACTTACAGGAAAGTGTTAAAGAGAACATTTTTCCTTATTTCAAACAGACTGTCATAGAAGTTTATTTGCTTCAATTAGTCCCCTAAAAGGCAGCTGGGTAAGGGCCATGACTCCACCACTGAGAAAGCAAAGATGTGGCATATCATTTATTCCTTGCATTTTCCAGCCATGGCTCTGTCCTGGCTAACCAGTCATGCAGAACTTAGGAATAGCAAACCACATACAGCAAAGGTCCCTGAGAACTAGCAGCAGGAGGAAGACCATCAAAATCATGTTATGATTTGCTTAAAATGTTTCCAGTCAACAAGATAATCTTCCAAAATTTTCATTGACCTTTCAAAGGGTCTGTTCTGAATTGTTTACTGTATTTGAAACTAACATATTACAAAAAAATCCTCTAAGAATGTGACTTTTTTTCCCCTCGTATTACTTTCCTCTATCAAGATTTGCAGGACCAAATCTTGTACATAGAACAAATAGTTAAATATACAAACTCAGAGCTCAGAGGAGTATATTTGTTTAACTGCTTCATTCTTTATTGTGTTTATTTCAATGGCTTCCATGAATTATTCAGTATGTTTTAGGGTAGCTTAGAGAAAATGTTTTCTTTTAAGAGGCTTATTTCTCAGACATTCTTTTAAGTGAGTTAGATGGCAACAAAGTTTTAGAAACTATCTATAAATATGGAATGACTTTTTTTAAAACTAGCTCATTCAAAAGTAAGCAATACTGTATTAATACGAAAAAACAATCAGAACTCTTGACCCAAACTCTTTCTTTTTTTTAATTGTCTCAGCAGAATTCACTTCAGTCAAAGATTATTTTCATGTCTAAAGCCAATTTCTACTGGGAGACTGAGAAATCTCTGCTGGTGAGTACAATACAGCAAAATTGCTTCAATTTATGTCAAGCATTACATTGGCCAACGAAAATCTATATCAGTAAGCAACCCATCTACAAACACATTGAAATTCACCTTGGTATGCAGCTGATATTTGCATCCCTTTTGTCCAGGAAAAGAAAGAGATATCCAAGAATTTCAAGGGTTGACCAACAACACTTGCAGTTGTCTTCGAACGGTAATTGAGTGTGTTGTACAAACAAAAAGTAGAAACATTTTAACATGCTTCTAAAGCATGTGCAATTTTTTATCTCGTAAGTCATAATCAGGGCAAATTTCTATTTTGTTGCCTAATGAATATGCATTTTTCCACTTATAATATTTTGCTTATCAATATTATATATTTGAAGTCATCTTAAACATTAGAAGCAAGAATTCAAAGCAATTACCTCTACTGATAAAAGTGATCATACATTTTCATTTTAGAGCTTGTTTCTTGAAAGGCAATTTTGGCATTGATCTGAGAAAGACAACATCAGAAAAAATCTTCTTCATGCAAAACACTAGTGAAGTTCCAGGCTGTAATTAATTCCATTATGATCTTGGCTATTTTAATCCCAGAAAGGTCTTGAGTTTGATTCAGGTTTGGCTTATCAAGATTTCTTTGCTTTGACATAGTGATTGACACTCTCCTTCAAATATATAATAGTACTGTGGAAAACACAAAACTGTGATGATGATGTCTTCATTCTCCCCATTCTTCAGTTATTTCTTTATTAAGAATGGAATGGGCTGAACAGGCATTACCATTGCCTAGTGCTGCTTTCTACAAACTGTGAGAGCAAATTCACTTTCTGATGTCAAAGAACAGGAAAAATCATATTCAATGTGAAATAAATATGCAGATATTCACTGATGGCCCAGATCCAAGGGATGAAGAGCCTCCAGCCCACCCTTGCCTAAACTCAGAAAGAGCCTGAGTGTTGCACAACATTGGGCAGCAAAGGGAAACTTCTACAGTAACAAACAAAGTATACCCTTTGGCAAAGACTCGAACAAAATCTTGAACTCTTGAATTCATTTGTACAAGTGCATCTGTCTGCACCCAAAATTGATCTATGCTTGTGCACTTCTTTGAGGTAGCCATGCTATTCAATTTTGGGGGGCTTTTTTTTTGCCTTTGGGGGGGGGGGGTTTGCTGGTTAAAATGTTGAATAGGAAGTTCTTTACAACTGATATTTATCTCAGTTCTTTAATTTTGGTAGTCTAGGAGTCTGATTCTAGATATCGTACCATAACTAGTCTCGCTTCAATTGAAATATGAAATGATCTGTATGAATAAGCAAAACTGTAACATATCAACATTTTTTCTCAGAGTTCTCCATAAACCTTATGCAAATAACTAACAGAATATTAACATATTCTTAGGCCTAAATCTTAAATAGCTGAACGTAAGAATTTATGTCGTATGGATCAACAATAGTTACCTGGTAATCATCATAAATATTAACATAAACAATATTGTTTATGATGTTTATTTATATATGACTAAGTCTACTGATGCTTATACCTAAGCCTACATTCAATAGTCATCTCTGCCGTAAAATTATCATCATCTGAATTTTTATTGTATACAAACCCCAAGACAAATAATTTAACTGCACTGAAACTTCATCCGTAAAATGCCCTCTTGCTCTGAGATTTTTAGAGATGAATGCAATAGGCCAGTCTCCACAGTAATCAGCTAAGTTTTTCTGCTTTCACTGTAGTGCATGAAGTCTTTACACATTAAGGTCACAGTTCTTTAATAAGATTTGCAAGTTGCAAATGTCTAGTTATGAATTCATGAGCTGAAAATGTGCAGTCATAAAATTTACTAGTCCCACAGCTCAACATTTACAATGTGTGAATCTGAGATTTATGAAGTTGTGTGGTAGACTTGAGCAGATTATGTCAACTGCCAACCTCATGTTAAGATGGACTTTTTATTTTAAAGCCACAGCTGCTGTATTGAGATACTTCAAGAAGGTGTATCATTTGGTGAAGAATGTTGGTACCAAAGGAAGCAAGAGGGTTTTCCAATAATTTAGGAGGCAAGCATAGGCTCAGGTCTATCTTTCTATTATCAATGAAAATATGACCAAGCACTTTGAAGCTGAGGCCTATTTGTGTCTAACATATATCCTCAAGAAATCCTGTTTCTGGTAATATTGTTGACTTTAACAACCAGTAGATCAAATGGTTTGTACAGTTTACTGGTTGACTAAATGAAATGGACTTTGTTTCTTTCAGCATAATCCTCCCTCAAACCAGTCACTCCATTGGATACACCATGTGTATTGATTGATAAAAATGCTCTTTAAATCTTACCTTCTTTATAGTGTTACTAAAATCACTAAATCCCTATTGTTATACACTTAATTCATCCTTTTTAATACTGACTCCCTGACATCAGAGTAGTATCTCATGTAATGCCTCAAGAGGAGAGTTTCCAACACCAGACAACATAATGTTATTCTGAAAACTGTGAATTATAGACTGCTCTCAGAAAAGTGGAAAAGGACAATGTGTGGCAATAAAGCAAATACTGTTTCTGTTTCGTTTTCAAAATAGTTGGCCATGCTACTGTAGAACTAGTTCAACAGCTTGGGACATCACTGTGATCTCTGATTTTGTGTCCGCATTGTTATATTTTTATTTTAGAAGCATCTTCTAGGTATTTTAACACCAAATCATAGAAAGTTAAAGCATTATATATACTTTGATAGCTGCTCTGTAAAGTATTTAAATTTCTTAACATATGCTCATAACTGGTGCAAAGCAGGAAGCATATTTGGATCAATTTATTATATTTTTTCAATTTAATCTATTTCTGTCAGTAATGTACAAATTGTTTTTGTACAAAAAGCCATTTTTGTACAAAAGCATATATATGGTAGTTTTTTCCTAGGACCTCATTCAGAGAGGTAACATGGTAATGAAGTGTTTTTACTGACACTAGCCAATAGAAGTCTCAATATTTGATAGTTCCTATTTCATATCCACAGGAGTGAGAATATTTTCGAGGTTATAATACATAAAATGCCTATCAAAGCATTTTCCTTAGACTAAATATTTATGTCTTCCCTTCAAATATTCATCAGTCTTTATCAGTCTTTCAAGAATACATAGTCACTGCTACCACTACAGCGCTCCTCACTGCTATTCAAAGCACTCATCAATTGTGGTCTTTCATGCAGGTTTTTCTAAAGGTAGCTAAATAAGCTTGCTTGCTTTTTCAGTGTTTCTTGATTGCTAATAGCACTGGGCAAAATAATTCCATTTCAATCTCACACAGATACTTTCTGCAGTTTCAATTATTATGAATTTACCCCAGTCTATAGCTTTAGTCTGGCTTTTGAACCTCAGAACGTAAAGCAACAACCATTTGAATGAAACAAATTTTCTCCTTTTTTTGCACAAAAACTATACAAATTGATGAACAGAATTTTTTTTTTTATTTCTTACTGGGAAACAACGCTTCTCCAGTATAACTAAAGTTTTCCTTCAACTCCACTTCGAACTGCTCCCAAATATTCTGTTACTGTATCTTTCTCTGAATTGGATCCCACTGGTTAGTGTCAGAAATAAAATAGGAAACAAAACCAAAACCAAAACCAAACAGAAACATACAAATGCAACAAATCCTTGGTTTCTTTGTAGCTTGTTTCTCCCTTCCCTCTCATTCCACATCTTCCCCCTCTAATTTTTCACCGATACATTCTATTAATCTACTCTTATTTTATAAGATATCCACCTGCTTCTTGTCCTGGGTTGCAGTGTGGGGGGTATCCATGGTATGTATTCCATTATCATCTCCACAAGCTGTTAAAGCAGGTGGGGTAGTGATCGTTATCACCTTGTCCCTCCCTCAGGACAATCCTGATGGCTCCTCAGGGGGCTGTCTCTGATTAACGGGCTGTCAAGGACCCATGCAGGACACATCCTCCCAGTGATCCTTATCCCTTGTCCCATGGTGAGGTGACTCACCCCAGGGGTGGGGAGCCAAACATGCTCACAGGGATATAAACTGGGGTTTGGACCAGCACAGGGAGCCCTTTGCCTGCTGGATTCCCAGAGGACAAGAGCTGCTGCTGGACCTTCAGGAGAGAACCGGATCTGCAGGATCACTGCTCCAACAAACCCATCACTCCAGGAGGACTGCAGCCACCATTTAATGGGACTACTACTATACCCTGACTGACAGGGTGTCAGGTTACTTTCTGACTCTGTCAGGTTATTTTTTTTTGCACTGTTGCATTTGTGTTGTTTTGTTGTGTTGTTCATATTAAATTATACTTCTGACTCAGAGTCTCTCACCAGTTTGCTTTTCAAACCAGCACACTTCTGAAGTCCCATTGTATTTCCTGAATTCCTTTGTACAATCTTCATCAGTAGGACTCTCCTTTGCTTTTCTAACTACTGTCTCTTTCTGTCCGTAAAATACAAGCATCTCTGTCTCTTGTACCATCACTTCCTCAAACCTTTAACTCTTCTTAGTTATCCAGACTTTCCTTTTAAGTTTTGCCTTGCACGTTCTTCCAAGCCACTGCCCAAAGTCTTCCTCTTGAACTAGCTAAAATGCTCTTCTGTTCAGTTTATAATCTGTGCTTTCTCTACAGGGAACTATTCCTAGTTAACATCTGGCACAGGAAAAAACTCCTCAATGCACATGTTTTAAAGCAAATCAGGATTGATGTGATTTATTGATTTGTTATTGATATGTAATTAATCAGCAGTGAGCTATACTCACAGGATCAGTATCAGTGATAAAACATATAAACCACAATAAGAAGATACTTACAAAGTGTCTTAAAATGTTACAAACTTTGTAGATGTTTATTAACACCCTTTCATGACTAATACCTAAAAGGTCTAGCCACATACACAAACACACACATGCACGCACTTGCTTGCAGGGTTGTATGCTTGCCTCCAACACTCTGTGCACCCTCTTGTCTGCAGACCCCTCAGTGATAGGTGTAGGTCTTGCTCTACCTGGTGATTATCTCCTTCAGTGATATCACTCTGGGTATAAAGATTCTTTCAGACATGAGGTGTCCCTGCTTCCTACTAACCCCTCATATTCTATGCTGAGTCCATTGTTTTTAAATCAGCCCATGACATTAGCCTTAGTGATCCCTTCTTCCAAATCCCTGCAAGCTTTTTCATAATGTTCCTGTGGTTTAAGAGAAACTCCCTATAAGCATCCACTGAGTGACTCACCATCATTTTTTATCTCTCTTCTTAGTAGGCTGCTTTCCTCTGACAGCTGAGAAAAAAGCTAACATCGCTTTTGATATGCTGAGATCACTCCTGCTGATCAATGAATTCTCACTATCTCGTTTCTCTGCTCTTGTTGATATCCTGTCTCCTACCTTTTAAGTTATATTTGTAAGCTTTATGTGCGTGAGGAAAAAAATATTGTTGTGTTTGTGCAGTGTCAAAACATTATTTTTCTCCATGCTTTGAGGTTCAAGCCATATAGTGATATAAAATTGCAGTATTTCATTAAAAAACCTATCCATTGAATGAGTGTTTGTTCAGGGAGTGCTCCACTATATAAGGGAATTGTGTGCTTCAATAAAGTATCCTTCAGGAAATAATATGACCATTCCGAAAGTCACACAAACAGAGGATCAAAACATGAATAGAACACTAAATAATTATCACAGAACTGGTGTCCTTACAGAAATATGAATCTCAGGTACGAATAGCATAAATCTCCCAGTACTTTCAATCAGCATTATGGGGAATAGTAACGGATGTTAGATGATTTTAAAAGAAATAATCTAAATATATTATGCATCTCTCTTATATAGCAGATGAGTATTAAAGGCTCAAGCTTTATGTGATGTTTTGCATATCATAAATTTAGTTTTTGCTTATTAATCATTCTTCAGAATTTGAATACAGGAGTATTTAAAATACAAAAAATAACCCAAACAGTGTAGAAAAAGGTGATGTGCCAGGCAACTGCAAAATAGCACTATTTTTATTTGAGAAATGGCTTTTTTTTTTTCACAAGGGAGTGCTGTTATCTTGGTGCCTTGAAACCCTGTGATAAAAAACCTGCCAAAGAGAATGACAGCCACTGTGCTCATATAGCCACCATTCAGTTTGAAGAAGGGTCCTTACATGATGCTGCATGTGCAATAGTAAACCTATGAGGCCTGCACTGTCATACCACCAGCATATTTTGCTCTCTTCCATCCCTTGGGTCTCCCACTTGCCTCAGTAGCTATAATCCTCTCTTACCTCTTCAGACACATGGCATGTACTACTTGAAGCAGTTAGGAATATATCCAACTGCACAGCACAGTAGTATTTTTTCCATGAAATTGGAGCCAGAGGCATATGAGAAGAGCTATAATCACTTTAGCCCATTCAAATAGTTCTTTGCTTTGCCTTGCAAGTACTATTAAAGCTCTAGAATGAACCTCCATATGTTTTTGTCTGGCTTATGGTGAAGACTCAGAGATACTTTCAGAAAAAAAGGAATAGTAAAACAAGAACAGTTCACAGATTATTCCACTGCAATTTTATTTGAAAAAAAGGCTTCATGTTTACAGCACTTTTTACATTTTATAGAAGTCTGCATTCTGCTGAAGTTTCCCATCTTTTTTAGTGTATTTCTTAATATACAAAGTCTAATGTTGTGAAAGTACTGAGATGCTGGGCGAAGGCTGTGACTGAGCTTCCTCTGATACCTACTGGATTATTTGAGACAGTTGTGTCAGGGATGGTTGTACACACACTGCATAGGGTGATATGCCAAAGAGCACACTTAAGTCCAGTTCAAGGACTCCTTGGTATATATTAACATAAACTGGCCTTTAATGTGAGCTTGTATCATAGAAAAACAACTGTGCTGGTTTGAGCTGAAGTAGAGTTAACTTTCTTCATAGAGGCTAGTATGAGGCTATGTTTGGGTTTTGTGCAGAACACAGAGTTGATAATGCAGAGATGTTTTTGTTATTGCTGAGCAGAGTTTACACAGAGTCAAGGCCTTTGCTGCTTTCCGTACTGCCACACTGGCAAGGAAATTGGGGATGCATGGGAGATTGGGAGGAGACACAGCTGGGACAGGTGACCCAAACTGACCAAAGGGATATTCCATACCATGTGACATCATGCTCAGTATATAAGGTGGGAGGAAGAAGGAGGAAGGGGGGACATCTGGAGTGATGGCGTCTGTCTTCCCAAGGAACCGTTACGCGTGATGGGCCCTGCTCTCCTGGAGATGGCTAAACACCTCCTGTCTTCGGGAAGCAGTGAATTAATTCCTTGTTTTGCTTTGCTTGTGTGTGCAGCTTTTGCTTTCTCTATTAAACTGTCTTTATCTCAACCCATGAGTTTTTGTAGCTTTTACCCTTCTAATTGGCTCCCCCATCCCGTTGGTGGGGGAGTGAGTGAGAGGCTGCGTGGTTCTTGGCTGCTGGCTGGGGTTAAACCACGACAACAACACAAGCTTTTCTTGTTGCAGCAGTCATTGAACACAGAGGTGCAATGAGAAAGACTTACTTTCCCTTAGAAGATCTCTCTCTTTTTTAGAAATGTAATAAGAAGTGATCAAAACAGGAGTAATTGCTTTGTTGGGGAGAGGGGAAGGCTAGAAATGCAAGCATGCCTTTCACAGCAAATACAATTCCCTCTCACAAGAATGTCACTACTGATGCATTGACCTGTGAGTAATCAGAATCACACTCTGATTTTGCAAGCAGCCCTGAGACTAAAAAACCTTTTACATGTTGCCGTCTGTTATCCACGCATATTTTATCATTCCTGCACAGAAACCAAATTCCAAAATCCTCCATAAACCTTCCAGGTTTATGAGACCTGTGTGTACATCACAGTACTACCATATGGATCAGATCATGACATTCAAATTCAGTTTAGGTTTCGGTTTCTGCGGTAGAGAAGCAAAATACCTTTGGTCAGCAACAATCACTTTACCATCATATATTTCTACAATTATTTTTAGATATGTGAACCTTTGGCCCTTGAGGCTATAAAATTTGTATTCACAGTTTGGGAGCATTGCTTTCTAATTATAATGTCTTTTTTAACTTGCCTGTGTGAAAAAACACCAGTACATTTCCCAACCCATTAGGTGAGACTGGCTATTTTGTGTCCAGGCATAAAAGGCACAGACTTTTACCATCATTAACTAAGAGTTAAATAACCTTGAGATTTTCACAAACTCTATGCAATGCCGATTGACAATGAAATTAAAATGTTGTGATGTGTGATTTGTATAGACTGCACTGAGAGCTGTAACCAGATTAACTACATGATTTGCACACACTGCCTGCAATGAGTTGTACTACTCTAAATAATTACAAGAATTAAGCTCTAACACAGGCTGTCTACAAAATATATTGGCTCTGACCAGATTAAGTGCTAGAATAAATAGAATTACATGGAATATACCCAAAAAGTCCTTTGCAATCTACAATACAGGAGAAGTGAACTCAGTGTGCACAGTACAGTGCAGACACAGCTCATTCTCATTGGCGTGATCTGATACACTCTACCATATTTTAACACAGTGTGAAGTTCTATAATCTCATCTGTTTAAACAATGGGTGTACCATACTGTTTGATTTTGTAGAGAGAAGCTTAAACACAAAATATGCCTAGTTTGCCAAACAAATTCCCCATTTGCTTCTCGTTCCTCACAATGTTGGGGTCTCAGAGAAGACTAAGGGTCAATCTCTGTATGGAATGGCTAAGGTCAATCTCCTCTGGACAGGGTTAGCTTTTACCAGAGTGGATGACAACTTTCCTTCCCTTTATCCTGGAATCCAGGTATGGTACAGGTGGAAAGCTAGGGTAAGATTGTGGGGTACTCCATGGATCACTATAATTACTAGATAATTACACCCCAGCTAAAATGATCTTTAGGTTTCACACTAAGGAACAAGAATGGACTAAAACTCCAACAGTTTTTAATTTTTGTCAAGAATGCATGCTTAGTACATATTCAGTTTAACCCCTTTGCTAATTCCACACAAGGAAGTTTTTCCAAAGCATATATACATCCAACAAGAGTTCTGCCTGCCACCTGCAGTAAAGGGGATGATGGAAAACGACGCTTAGATGGAAAGAAGGCAGCACACAGGAGACGAAGAGTAAATAAGAACTTCGTAAAAGTTAAAGCTGAATTTAAACTTATAAAAAAAAAATGAAGGGACTTGACCTGCTTTAGTGAAGATCCCAGAATATCACAGCAGTTTCGTGAGAAAATGAGGGAACTTATCTACAAAATCTTCTGTAAACCTGAAAGCAGATCAGGCTTCCTCACACATCTATAGCAAGTGCTTATGCAAGGTTAGGACTCAAATGTTCCAACACCCACCTACAAGTTCGTAAGTATCTCAGTCTATTCAAACACAACATGTAGAGCTTTCCAGTCCCATATAATTTTAAAATCATTATTATTTGTTTTAAAAGACAATTTAAGTGTTTTACTTGTGAGGAAATTACACATGCACATGCAAAATGGAAAAGAGAATAAGTGAATTTAATTTGGTAAAATCAATATCAGTTTTCTTTTCTGCTATCATTAATTGCCTAATGAAAGATGGGAGAAGGGGCTGATAGGATGGGAGAGAAGGAAATATAGTGCTGATGCTGGAGATGCTCATTCTGTTATCTGCAAAAGAAAGAAAGCAATCTAGGCTTTGGCACCCAAAAAAAAAAAAAAAAAA
>NW_008668936.1:18633-40120 GCF_000695815.1 Acanthisitta chloris
GAAAATAGAATAGACTTCCAGATATGGAAGCTGTGTGAAACTCATTTAGCCTGTCTCTGTCACCAACCCCACACTATGGTGTAATAAAAAGCCTAAAACACAGGTATAAATCACAGAAAGGAAAACTGTCAACTGTGATATTGTTAAGATAAGCATAAGCCAAGGCAAAACTGAATTATGCCTAGACACTTAGAGTAGAGTTTTTCCATGTGTCAAAGAACAGCCTACATTAGAAAAAGGATGCTTTCAAAATGAGGAGAGAAAAAAGTCAAATTAGATTCAGAAGGATTTCTGAGCTGCATAAAAACTGAGGCTACATACAAAGTATTTTCGTTGGTTTACAATTTCATATCACTGTAATACTTGAGCAGCCTACAATTTACATGCATACTTATCCCATGGAGCTATCACATTTCTTCCTAAAGGCAGAAAATTTGAGCTTTGTCTACTTCTTCAGGAACTCTTAGTTGCTAGCATTTTGCTTATTTATGTATTGCCCTCTACTTTCTTTCTTTTTCTGGTACACCTATTCCACTAGTCACAATTAGTTTATCACAATTAGGTTTCTCACTACTATCTACTAATCAGCTTTTTATTGTTGCTGCAAGAAACAAAGCATAAGTTATGGAAACAGAACTATAAAGGGGCTATATTATGGGAATCACTCCTCCACAGAGTTCATCTGACCCATTCTGATTGTACTTCAGGCAAAATTGGTAAGTGGGAAGGCTAAAGACTAAGGGTATATCCAAATCAAGCTTTGCTACATCATCATTATTCAGAAAGAGGAAATACTGCAGGCCCCAATTATTACAAGTAATTTCGAAAAAGGAATGAACTAGTGACAGGGTCTTATGCCTATGTTATGTCAGTTCTGATTCTAATATCATCACAAATTTGTTAGTTGATTTATATGTCTCAATTTCTTATTTATTAAGTAAAGATAATAATTCATAGAAGTTTTAAAAGGCTAAGTTCAAGAAAGTGTGAACTTCTTGCATAATATAACCATGAAGACCCATGATAAGAAGGAATTCCAGCTCCTGCAAGAAGAATAATCAAAATAGCTAGTAAAAACAATTAAAAACAGAAAACATTAAATGAAACCTATCAATATCATAACTCTATATAGCAAACAAAGCTCTTTAGTGGAACTTCAAATTCTAGTTATGTTTTCACTTTTTCTAACAGGCATTTTCTCCCTCCATTTCACTCATCTCAGGAAAGTTAATTTCCTTTTTTTGGAATCAAACAGTCCAAGCAAGCATGACCAGAACACAATAACCTATCTTAGAATTGAAGTGGAAGTAACCCTGAGGAGTTATTAGGATTCAGCCCAAAACTTAGAATTAAGTCAATGTGAGCTGAATCTAGACAGCAAGGGAATGACAAGAAAGGAGAAGAATTCAGAACAGGGTTTAGATGGTACAGAGTTTACTGACCTGCTCTAAGGTGGCCAGTCAAGAGCCACACCTGAATTTAGATCCTAAAAACACATACATATATACATTTGCTTGGTGTCAGCTAACAGACCTTAGACAAGCTCTAAGAGCAGGTTCCCTGTGTGTTTATTGTCTTTAGCTACCCTAATTGCAGTAGGTAACACAGATATATAAATCAAAAAAAGATGAAAGAAGCAAAATTCTGAGGCAAAAGGACCATACCATACCATACCATACCATACCATACCATACCATACCATACCATACCATACCATACCATACCAATGTCTTAGAGTGCATATATTATTAGTATAAAAATCAGGTTTTCATCACCAATCTAAAGAAAACCAGGAGACATAGTGAGGGCTTGACAGACATTTCTTGTCATGTGTTGCCCTTAAGTGATCTTTTCTACAGCAGATTTACATCTTAGTGATTGTGGGTGTGGGAGTGTGAGTATATAAATTGAAATTTCCTAGCAATTTTGCATAATAAAATCACCTTCCTCTTTCATAAGACTTCACGCTGACTTTTCCTACACTAATTTCCTGTATGCAAACACATATTTCTGTAAAAGAAAATAAATATTTAAATTTAGATGTACAAGTATGCTTTTTCAGGTTCTAACAACAATGTCCAATTCTTAGAGAGGAGAAATGCACAGTGTTTTATGCCCTGACAACAGTTAAATGCTGAGCCAGTATCAACTTAAAAAATGAGTCATTTATAAAGAAGTGAAGAGTTAGAAATCCCTGGGAGAAATAATCTGACCAAATATTTGGACATATGATTTTAAATATGCTGTAATATAAAACATGTATGAATAATCTGGATGTTGCAAAAGAAAAAAAACACAAGATGCTGTGAATCACTGAAAAATATTGATAGCATTTATTGCAGTCACAGATATTTCTTGTGATCTTGTTTGGTTCACTGCTTTCCTAGTGATGTTCTATTTTGTTAAGTAGAACAGATATCCCAATGCAAATGTTCAAACTAAATAAATGGAATAAATATGAGATACCAAGTGCCCAGGAAACACAATTACTGAAGGCTTGTATTGACAATATAGATGTGAGGATTAAAAAAATGAGAACAATCAGAAGTAATCATAACTACTATGGAGTATTTCCCATGTATATTCCCCAATATCTACCTGAATATTAGAAGCACATGGATCCTAAAAACATATTTGGAAATAAAGTATTTGATAGTCTTAAACCTGAATACTGAAACTGTTTCCAGCACAACTATGTTTAATAGACATTTTCCAAGTTAAATGTAAATGGACATCCTCTATGCTCTACCCTGCAGACATACACACAAACACACATTCTATACCTGAGAAATGAGAAGCCTCCAATTCCAAGTGAAGAGATTATCTGCTGTTTGAAAGAAGAAATATTTTATTCTGTGTAGAAGATTGCCCATGAGCTTTTATATGGCAAACTTAAATTACTCCAGTAAAGGCAGGTCCTGTCAACCAGGATTTGCAATGGTATCTGAAAGCCATGATAACAAAATATGAAATGTAGGTTTAACTTTAATGACTCCTTAAGAACTTTCATTAGTATTCAATATTTATATGGTAGGTTCCTTTATATGTATTTAGACAGTACTGTTCCATTTCCTATACATCTATTTAAAAAAAGGAGGTTCCAAGCTTTCACAAACAACTTTTTCTTAAGATGAATAGGAAAGATAATTGGCCTGAAAAAAGGTTTTTTTCCTCAACCCACTTTTAATGTTGGGTAGCAGGTATTCGCACCTGCCACTATACTTATAAAACAGATGGTCAGAAATCATAGTCATTAATTTTTGCATTAGAGACATCCAGGTGTTAAAGTTGTGAATAATCTGCTGGATTCTTTCCCAACGATTATTTATATGGTGAAGCTTATTTCTATTTTAGATTTTTTAACCTGGTATAACATATTCATGGTATATCATGTTGCATTACATCACCTTTCATACAGTCTTAAGATAGCGAATAACTCATGGTGTACCATAAGGAAATTTAAACACAGCACCAAAACTAATGCATAGATTTAGTTTTCACCTCTCCCCTCCTACTCCATCCAGTAGAGATACCTTCCATCCTGGGGGAGTGTGCAAAAGGAATAAGGAGCAGTTAATATCCTTCTACCCACATTCAGATGTATCTGCAGCTTATTCAAACTCTCTTATCTGAAGAGATGATGATTCAATGGTGGTTGTTTATTCGCAGCAATGGCTGCTGTGATTTTCTGGTGCAATGGGGTTACAGTTTGAGTTTGATTTTAAAAGCCAGACATGTCAGAAGCACTGAAATCAGCAAATTTCTCATTTTGGATATAGCACACAGTTCTGGGTCAAACTAGAAATCTATGAGCATTGAATATTAATCAAGCTGACCTGAATTTTAAATACCTTACCAGTTATGGCTGCTTTTAAACTTTATAAGAGCATCTTTGCATAAATAAAATGTCTCGTGAAAGGTAAAGGGATAAACCAGCTTCTCCAACAGAAACCAACAAAATTGCATTTTCTCTTCTATATAATGTCCTTTTTCTTATGTGTGAAAAAGGGATGGCAGCTGTCCATATGTACTGTGAGGCTGCTGTACTCAGAAGCCACACTTCTCTCTGCACAAACAAACGAATCGTTTCATTTGTGAGACTAATGAAATAATAATCACTGGGACAACAGGTATAATTACTTCCAGCTATTACTATGCTACTCCATTGGAATGTATGATTCTATTTTGATTGTTCTTTGTCCTGCTTGGCAGATGGCAAATTGTCTTAATTATCCATTCACACTCTGAAACCTCTTTCACCTCAACCAGTTGCCTTCTTGAAGACCATCAAGCAGAAAACATGTTCATCCAGCTAAGTACGATTATAAACTGTATCTTTCTAATCATGCAGCAGTCTATCACTCAAAGAAATATTTATCCTATTACTATAGTAAGAGGAATAGCTGCCTATATTGATATAAGCAATCCTCTGAGAACCCATGTCCTACCGCATACCATGCTGACAAGAGTAAAATCAACCTGGCAAGTCTACCTTGTTTCCTCCATCCAGCACACTGTAAAATGTTTCTGCTCTCTGAACAAAATATAAGCTTTCCTCATTTTTTTGCTTGCCCACCAACAGTAATAACTTTGAATGTATTCCCCTTGTCCTTATTATGTGAGGAGCATAAGAAGTTCACCACTGTGAGTTACTATTTCTTTCTCAGACACTGCATCAACTTTCCAGTTCCTAAAAGGCAAATGTCATGTTTCACTACTCAAGGATTAATGAGTTCAGAGTTTTATGTGTAAGTATTTCTTAATGCAGAGCATGTTTTCATAAATCACCACACAAACTCTCTGTTTGTTTTTCTCCCACATTTTATTTGAGGTGCTGTACTGGGTAAAGGTCATAGAATCACAGAATGGGTTGGGTTGAAAGGGACCTTAATGATAATCTAGTTCCAAACCCCCTGTCATGGGCAGGGACACCTTTCACTAGACCAAGTTGCTCAAGGTCCCATCCATCCTGGCACTGAATACTTCGAGGGATGGGACATCCACAGCTTTTCTGGGCAACCTGTTCCAGAGCCTCACCATACACAATTAGGTGTGAATTTAATTGACATCTAATAATTACTTTAATGTTTTGTGATATTTACAAGCTATGGCACACATGGAGATTCAGTCTAGAAAAAAAATTAGCTGAACTGCACTGGTCAAAAAGTTTACATTTTCACAAGTAGGAGGACTTTTCTGCCAGGAGACAAGGCATCATAACTACACAAATCAACCACACAAAAATCCCCAACAACTACAGCAAATGTCTCTACTTAGAATTGAGAGATCAATTGTTCAAGCATTGCAGGTTACTGTCTTTGACACCAATGTAATTTGAACTTTAAGGCTACTATTGATTAAAACATATTCAGTGAAACTTTATTTCAGAGGTGTTCAAAAGTTTTCCAGAGATGCAGCATTGTTGTTTACAATGAAGACTTCTTCAAATTCAGAGGACTCACTTCCAGTGTAGGAGGAAAACAAATTCTGAAATCTCACAGATGATGTGAAACAACACCATTATCTTTTAGATAGTTCTATCTAAAATAGTATGTTTTTTTATCTTCACTATATCCAGGAAAGCTCACATGTTATATGGAAATTCTGAACACATAAAATCTAATAATTATCGAAAGTCTATCAAGTGTAAAAATGCTTGAATATTCAAGTGTTTTAAACATTTTTTTTAAAAAAAGAAAGTTTCATGTCTTAAAAATGTAGTATTCACTTTTAACAGGACCAAAGATCAGTTATAACACATGAGAAATAGAAGAGAGGTTTTAAAGATATTTAAATGTTTGAATAGAACATTACTGTTCAAAGATTTTATTCTAGCTATCTGACTAGGTAGAATACATGTTTAACCTCCTGCTAATATATTTTGCTAGTCTTGATCTTGAGGACATGGCTTTTTGGCTATATGAGCATAGCTTATTTTAAAAAATCCAATGGAGCAAGAAATCCTTTGCCCGTTTCTTGAAAATCTTCACAATTTCAGGAATGCAAAAATTCACATGGAATGAAAGATGAAAGAGATTGACATGAAAACATGTGACTTACTTTATTAAAACTAGAGTATCTGGGATTACAACTCTTGTTTCAGATGTGAGAAGCAAGCCTAAATTCATGCCTGTCCAGTTCATACCAGGGTTGTATTACCAGACCCTGACATCAACCTGAGTGCCACTGCACTACATGATTTGTCTCTTTATGAACACTGGTGGAGATGAAAGAGATTGACATGAAAACATGTGACTTACTTTATTAAAACTAGAGTATCTGGGATTACAACTCTTGTTTCAGATGTGAGAAGCAAGCCTAAATTCATGCCTGTCCAGTTCATACCAGGGTTGTATTACCAGACCCTGACATCAACCTGAGTGCCACTGCACTACATGATTTGTCTCTTTATGAACACTGGTGGAGAAGCCTTAGACCTTTCTTTTCTCAACTGCAGAGAACAGAAAGCTGTTTCAAGTGCAGCACACCACTTATCAGCTCCTCATCTTGCATTTCCTCATCTGTTACCAAAATCCCACCTGGATGTTGTTGAAAATTTTAATAAAGTAGATCATGTGGTTTTATGTCAAACTCTCTTTGAAAAATTTTCTCCATGGAAGAGACCATTTTAGAAAACCTTTTTCTCAGTCATACGCTAAATTAAATGCCATGCAACAACTGCTCCTACTAAAGATAAAAAAGAAAAACAAACAAGCAAATAAAGCTAAGCCAAAAACCAAACCCCAAAACAAATCACTGTCCTGATTTCAGTTGGGATAGCTAATTTTCTTCTTAGTAGCAGATACAGTGGAGTGCTTCAGATTTAATATGATCTTAATGTTGATAACACATTGATGCTTTGATTGTTGCTAAGTAGTATTTACTCTAAGTCAAGGACTTTTCATTGTCTAATACTCTGCCAGCAAGCTGACCCAAAGCGGCCAAAGGGATAATCCATAGCATCGAAAGTCATGCTCAGTCCATAAACTGGGAGGAGCTGACCAGAAGGGGATGATGGCTTCTTGAGATTGGGCTGGGCTTCAGTCAATAGGTAGTTGGAAATTTTATTTTGCATCACTCTTTTTTTTTTAAATTTTATTTTTCTCAGTATTTTTTCCCATTATAATAATTGTTATTGTTATTATTACTATATTTTCACCTTGCTTCAATTATTAAACTGTTCTTGTCTCAATCATCAAGGTTTCATGTTTTTTTTACTCTTTTTTTCCTAATTCTTCCCATCTCACCAGGGTGAAAAAGGGAGAATGAGTGAATGGGAGCACAGTACTTAGTTGCCAGCTGGGGTTAAACCACAACACATAGAAAAGAAGGGAAAGAATGGTGTAAAGTAAAATTTCTGTGCATACAAATTAGGTTTCCTTAAAGAATATATTCTTTTGCATTCCAGTTACTTGGCTGTTGCTGTTAATTAGATGGATTTAGGTATTCCATCTAATCTGCAGAAGATATTTCCAAGATAATATATTTATCTGCTACTAAATTATATAAAAGTCTTTCCTTGCACAAATCAGAGAACAATACTATCTAATCCCTCAAAATAACATGAATTTTTAAAAACCACATGATTTTGCAGTCATGAGATTCACAGTCTGTGAATTTCACATTTAATGTATTTTAGGATTCAAGAACATTATTGCCAACTTGATTTCTTGCTTTACATTTAATTCTTTCTTCTGTCTACTGAGCAAATAAACGACTGTCCTCAACAAATATTCTCCAAAATATGACCTCATCAGTCCTCATACATGAACATTTATTGACACGGCAATAATAAAGAGTACTATGTACAGTCTCCTGAGAGAGATATACCCTTTTAGTGCCCAGGTATAGCTCAGACATCTCTTCTGATGAACCTCACTAAATTATCACTTTCTAAAATTTGGCATTAAAGTTAGTATGTTTCTTCTTGGATTTCCCATGCTGACTTATGCTTATAGTTACAAGTGAAGCACAATGATAGTGAACTCAAATATGCTATACAAAACGTGACTGTAAATAATTCCCAAAGTGCCACAGTAAAATTTGTTTAGCTACAAAATAAATCCCAAACTGAAAACCAAACCAAAAAAAAGAACAAAACCAGCAGCAGCAACAACACACAAAACCCCCAAAACAATAGCAAGAAACTCTTTTCATGATCCAACAGACTTTCTCTACCACCAGCATTTTGAGCAGGTTTCTGTATGGTGCTGCTCATTTTTGTTTGACACAGATGTATAAAGTCTGTGATGTTCTCCACATGACTCCTCCTGGTGTTTCTTCAAAACTGTGCTCCCAGGCCAATACACTCCTGAACAAAGAAATTGTCTTTCCACCACCTCTTTCAGTGATGCATTAATAAGAGATGGGGAGAGAAAGGGAGAAATAAGAGACTTAGAGAAAACAGAAAAAATAAAATAGCATGACCCAAACATTAGTCCTTGTCACTTCCCAGTTGAAACAAGGAGTTATAACAGTCATGAATTCAGAAATATGCCATTTTTAAAACGCATTGTAGGTCACCCAGTCTTTTCAAAAAATCCCAATTAATTAATTTAAGTGAAAATTAATAGCAATAATTATTTCTTCTAGAAAAAAGGATTTTTGCATTTCCTCTCTCCAGAGGATGTTTTCATATTTCATTAATCAATCACATTATCTTCTAAACCCTTCCTACAGAAACAAGAGCTTCTTCCCCCAACACAGCATGCACAAAATAACAAGTTAGTCTGCTTTCCCAGACAATCTCAATTGCCTGTCAACAAATCCGCATGTAATTCAGTTCATGTTTTCTCCATCTGATCTCAGCTACTGACTCAATGTCCTATAATTTGATTTTTATAATTCAATATTGCTTATTTTAAGAAGGGTAACATGTACAGTGTATTGGAATCTTGTTATGTTCTTCTTCCTCATCTTCCTCTCTATTGCTTCTCCTCGGCATAAAATATCAAACATCATCCATTAAGATAGCTTAGGCTCAACATCACAGAAGTGACCTCTAGACTCTACTACTTATACACAAATTTTAATGACCTGTAACAGAAAGAGAACTAGGAACAAAAATTCAAGCATGATGATTGAAATACTTTCTCAGTGAAGTTCACAGATTCTGATGCAGGCTGAGATAGAAAAAAAAAAAAAAAGAAACCAAACCGAACAGAAACACTGTCACAGTGTACATATATTCCACCTTTTCTTTGGTACTGAAAAAATAGCAAAGTAGATGTGCTATACCAGTCTTCAGTATCCAGGCTGCAGCCGCTTGCTTCAGGGCACTTTTTCCCATCTGCATTTCATAAGAGATCTGGAAGCTGAAAGCAGTCTCACAGTCTGCAAATACTGCATTCTATGAGAAAAAAAACCCAACCACATAGCTTATTCACACAGGCAAGCACTGCCTCTGCCTCCAGCCCCTTCACAGTGCCAGGTTCCCCATTTCACCTCCTCTCTGAGCACAGTGGGAGCTATCACTTGGTCTGCCACAAACAGCAGTTTGGGTAAGAGGAACTCACCTTTCAAAGAAGCAATCTTTAAAAGTGCTAAGCAGTGCCTTATGACTCTTTTTTTTTTATTTTATTTTTGTGCAATTTAACTCAAAAGCCAGCATGCCAGCTGCCAGCTCAATGGTTTGGGAGATGTTTTGATTTTATTGTGTCTCACATATTTCTAGGTTTCCACAGTGACTATATGTAAGTATTCAAGACACCGTGATTGGAACTCTGCCCAAATAGTTGTAAAAGTAATTAGACCAATTAACATCAATGAAAGGACTAGCATACTAATATTGTGGCATAGCCTAACCTGTTTTTCTGATGCTCTAAAATTTGAGCTCCTTCCTAAGGTAAGTGACACTGCCTCTCATTAGGATTAAGATTCAAGAATCCAGCATTCAAAAACAGCTGAGAAACTCAGATGTGGCTCCAGTGTCAGGAGAGTGGGTAGAAAACCTTTCACCCAGAGGTCACCAACACATCATAACACAGCTGTGTGCAACTGAGAACTGCCACTGCCACGACAGCTGTTTGAATGTGCGTGGGATGATGCTCTGACTAGTTCCTGGTGGACAGCTACAAGTATGATTTAAAACAACATAAAGCCCTTGTAATGCCACTAATTAGCTCCTTTCTCAGCAGTTTCAGCAGCAAGGCTGCAGACCTCAGAGCCACTGAGATTAAACTGCTATCTAATCCCTAGAAGTGCTCAATCCAAATCAGGGAATCAGCTTGCACTCGTGCTGTCCATGCTGTCAATCTTCTCAGGATAATTGAGGCCCTCATTTTCTAAGGCAGTCACAATGACATCTTCCATCAGCAGTAACTGTCACTTGATCTTTGTATTTTACTTTGCTAAGAGGAAAGAAGGAGTAGGAATGATAAAGGGAAAAAGAAACCTTGCAGAGTGAAATGAAGCACTTCAGTACAAACATCTTGTTTACATCTGAAAAGTGATTGAATACCAAACTCTTGGTGACTTAACACACACACACAAAAAAAGTAAGTTTCTGATTTCTGAGTACATGGAGAAGGAATAGCACAGTAAGACCTTTAAATGCTTATTCATTGAGTCATTTTCTAAAGCCAATTTGGATACAGTTTCAAAATGAGTTATATGAGACACAGAATAGTCATGCCTATTTCTTTTATTACCTGAAATTATGTAATTAAAACTAAAAGAATCTTCTCTGAATGAAGTCATTCCTTTCCCAGTAGTGATATTTCGTCTTCATGTTACTGTGGTGGTAAAAGAGAGTTATAATTAATCCACTGTCCCTTTATCAAGACCAATAAACAGAGAGCAATAAAATATAATCTGATTGTGCCATTATCTCAAATGAATATTTTATCATCTGTTAGCTACTAAATCATAAATTATACTTCAACAGCTTTTTAATAAGATGAGAGATAATCAGGCCCTGCTAGGAAGAGCTATAATACTCAATTTGAATAATCAGTCTGTTTTCTGTGAAAAAACGAGACCCTTGTGTGCATCTTAGGAAATGCACAGAATTTTTGAGACCTCCAAAAATTAAAAATAAGATGATCTGCTCAGGAACACGCTCAAAAGTTTTTAAATGTTGCACCCTAATTTCATCTTCAGATATATTAGGAGAAGGCATTCTAACAATTTCAGATCAGACTCATATTAACATATATCTGCAATCAGATATTCACCTCAGTGGTCAGTATTTGTAATGAGCTTCACATGAGCAGTGTGTAATCACAAATTTGGAGGTCATAAATTTGCATAAATGTGGAGTTCTAGTCAAACACAAATGCTGCCAGTCCTACTTAGTGCTAGAAGAACAGATTATATTCACTTGGCATCCAACTGTTGGTTCATTTTCTCCACTAGGCATTAAGTCTGAAGATGCATATGTTTTATTGCAGTATCTGGGACATTAAGCATACTGAATTAATAACAAAATAATAACACCACTATTAATGCCATCAATATCAACACAGGAAACTACAGAATTGATACATCTCATTTTCCAATCTTTCCAAGATTTTTTCAATTAGTTTTCTATTTTTAAGAGGGAAAGGACTTTAAAAATGCTTCCTAAACTCATCTTTCTTGGAAGAAATTTACACCTGCTTAATCACTGTACTATAAACATGAGATGAATTTCAGGGAAAAATAGAAATAAAATACTTCTGCCTGCAAAACAGTGTGTATTCAAAGCATTTTCAGAATCTTATCCACATCCAGGTTAAACCAGCATAACCTTGCTCACTTTCTGTAGACAAGTTCAATTCTGCCATAAGTAGGCAAATGCTGGTTTTCCCCATTCATATAATTGATTATTGACACATATCTGAGCACTTTTGAATACTATGCCAGTGTGCACTCCCTATAGCAAGACAATTGCTTACAAGTACTGGGCTTAGAAAACACATTTGCAAATGCTGACCCCATGGATTTCCAGTGTAAGAAGCAATGGCAGGTTAGGCATAAAAGGCTTTTTCAATGATCAAACTCCAAAGCAGACACAAATATCTGATAATTGCAACAATCATTTTTTACAAGTATAGTTTCAAACACTGTAGGCATTTCTCTTATGAACAGACAAGGTTATTTAATTTTTAGCACTTGCACAACACTTGCCATGTTTGAAGCACTCTACAAGAATTAAACAATCAATCTTATCACAGCTCAGATAAGTTGTGAAGTGCCAGAACTGAAGCTTGGTGACCACAGATATTTCGGCCTGCCCTGAAACTAATAGTAAACAATGTTTTCTAAATATAGCACCTCATTCCAAATAAATTTAGAAATTAAAGAGCAAACAAAAGAAAAACAGTTCTGTCAAAAAACATCTAAAAGAGACTCTTAGACCTCTCATGCCTTTTTGTGACATCATTTTAGTCCTTTCTGAGCGGCACAATTTTGAGGAATCACCAACCAAACTCAACAGATTGTTTTGGCACAGTATTCATACTACTACATGTAAGAAGAACATGCAAGGGTGGGAGTATTTAAAAAGAATCCACGTCTTTTTCTAATTGGAAAACTATTGGCTTACTATTCTCTATTTCATTGTCACAGAGATAAATAAAGGTAAAGAGAAACATTTTCATCTGATCCAAATTTGGTGGCTAGTATCAACACCCAACTAACATCTAAAAAGATATTGCTAAGTATCACATCACCTGAGGGCACCACTCAGCTTCCTATTATACACGTTCATCACTGCTGAGCACCTTACTAAGCATTTTGCTTAATAGTACTGAAGCATTAGGTTTTATAGACAGCTTTTCTGCCCATATTTTCTAAACCAGTTCTTCAATTGTAAAATAGGTTTCTACTTGACTTTCTATTTGCCTTGAAATGACATGGAACTTCCAGTGCTCTAAGTATACCATAAAAAATTACTCTGTCTGCTGCAATACATAATTTTAGCTGATCCATGATATCATGACATGAAAATAAGATGAACCAGAAGAATGCTCACAATTTTATTGAACTGTACATTATGTTCATCTTTTGCAGAGCAAGAAATCACCCAGGTCTTACTGAAGATATTATGGCTTTATTTTCCCTCTCTCTGTGTTTGCATATATACCTAGTTTACAATTGTAGCACTGAGAAATTACTCAATATGATACTCACTATCAAATGATGCAATCTAGTCTAATGATTCGTTACATTTCTTGACATTATCCAACAGCATAGAACTTTTTTAGTACTCATATAATCAGAGGTGACAGGTTTCTGTCCACATAAATGTGATGATCTCAAGTGAGCCAAATATTTAATGAGCAAGCATTTAGTTGCCATTGGAAAGGAGGCCTCATTAGGAGATAGAGAACCTCTCTCTGTAACTGTGCTCATGTACATACCTTTTTCCACTTAATTTCTGTAATACACTTTTAAAAGGAAACAAATACCTACTTGGTAAAAGCATGAAACAAAGCCACTAAATATTACAAGATTCTCTAATGTCCTTCTTGTTACAATCATTATATATGTGATCATAATTATGATGTTACAAAAACCTTTGTAGGGATATTTGGTAAATGACTACTGTAACAGGCTTTTTCTACCTGTTATAACTTCATTGCTCACTTTTAACAAACCAAAGCATAGCATAAAATAAATACAGTATTGAAGATAAACTACTAATTGATTCATTTTCACGCTACAAAACTTTTGACGGGTCATTCAGAGACTGATATAATAAACTTGCTGTAGAACCAATTTAAGACAGGAAGAAACAAGCTGCCAAATGTACAATACACATCATTTACATTTAATCCACAGCTGCAATCTCACTTTCATTTCTTCACTGACACTTCAGGATGCCAGCATAGAGTAAAACTATGAGATGTTAAGAGAAATTCATTACTATGTGGCATTTGGACTAGAAATAATTCACTTTTTCTATTAAGAACTTCACACATTCAGGAACACTACAAGGTTATATAAAGGCAGATTCCAAACACTGATAAATTATGTGTGTTTCCCATAACAAGCTGCTTGAGGACAGAGCAAGAAAATACCTATATAGAATACAAATGCTTCATGAATCAGCACCACTGAGGATATTTTTAAAAAATATCAGTGACATGCTTGCTTGTTCTGTTTTAAAATCTTGTACCTAGGTGAAGACATATATACCTCTTCAAAATTCTTCACAACAAGTCTTTTCTATCCCCTCCCTAAGTCCTCCTATAAATAATAGATTTCAACCCTGTCTTAAAAACAGATCTTTGAAAGTGTACAGGTAAGATAACTGTTATGTGGTTTCAACACAGCTAATTGCTGACCTGATACTTTTCTCCTGAATATTTGCCAATACCAATATGTTTGAAAACCAATATCTTTAGTTTGTAGTCAAAATATAGTATTGTCACAACCAGTGAGCCAGCTAGACAACTTTAACATTGTGACAGCAGTAAGCGTCTAACATGTCTGAAATATTGTTTTAGCAAATCCATCTTCTGCAGAATTAAATGATTGAGAGATGCTAAGGTAAGGATAAAGGGAAGGACCAAAGGGTACAAAATTTAACTTAGGGGAACTCAAAGATAAATATTCTGCACAAAAAACCACAAAACATCAGATTCCCTGATTAAATGCTGATTTCAACTTGTTCAGCACAAATAGGATCTGCACTAAGAATGAATTTTCTCAAACATGGATCATTGAAACAGCAAACCATAAAGTCTTTTTGAAAAGCCTTTTATGATCCATTTATGCAGCTTTAGAGCAATTACAGACAAGTTCTGCCAGCATGGCTACTCTCTATGCACATTATAATACAGTGCAAAAAAATGGATTCACTAGAAGGAATAAACACTATGCATTCAATAGTATCATATTTCCACATCTATGTCTTGTTTTCCTGTTTACCATTAATATTGTAAGTATGTGAATTCTAAGAACTGAATGTAAACAGAAGGGGCAAAGAAAATGAAATAACATATCTCCAGTAAATTATGATATCAATCTATCATCCTCCCCCTGGTCTTCAAGAATTATAAGCCCCACAACAACAGAAGTTCAGAAGTGAAATTTGCAAACCATTTTTTCAAGCAGCTCTTATTAACCAGAATACATGCTCTGATGAGCATGATTTCCATGATTGCCTAGATAAAGGAGCTAAAATATCTGTCATTGCTCAACTTTCATTTCAAAATTCGACCAGCATTCAAGGGGTCACACCCAGTAGCTGCTTGATCTTGTACAGAAATTGCTTCTTTGTTCCCCCATCTAGTGCACCCAAAACACACCAAAGCCAGAAGCTGTGCACTCCTTTCAATGTTTTGATGGAATGACAATAAACTATAAGTGCTTAGGTTTACCCTGGTTAATACAACAAAATGACAAAGAGATGGGTAGTCATGGTATATCAAGTGGATGAATGGATGTATGGATGAATATTGAATAGGGTACTATAAAAACTCTTTACTTTGTCAAGTTGCATCCAGACAAATTTTAATTGGAACAAGGCACAGTTTTCTAGCATTAAGGGGACTTAAACACCAGCAAAACAAATGTCCTAAAATGGCTGTTACTCTACTTATTGTTCATTGAGATATAAACCCTCTTTTACCTCTGAAGAGGAAAGAGGGTTGTTTATATAGTGAGATTTGATGCACATAAGTGAGCCTTGACTTTTAATTTACACACTTATATAACCCCTGCAGAGAGGGAGGTGCTCTGGATTGTTTGCTGGGGAAGCTCCTTTATTGACTGAGAGAAGTGAAATAGAGGGGAGGGCAATCTTCCCTTATGTTTAGTTGCAAAGACATATTTCCCCCTCTCCCCCACCACACATGCTGATAAATGTTTTGTTCAAGCCAACTTATTTCCATACATGGAAAAAATTATTTGAGAAAGAATGTGGTGATTTCATAACAAAGGGAAAATCTGTTGTGAAGGGTAGGCAAAATGTCATGTATGTTTGCTGGAAGAAATAAAGCCTGTGGAGGGACCAGTAGGGACCTGAATAAAGCAGCCTTGAATGCCATTTCTCTACTGGTGTATAAGGTGAAAGATGGAGTAAGAGAGAACTTTCTCATCTAGCAATCATGGCTGTTCTTATTTTTAGCTGTCACCTGTACTGTCGGGTGGCTTCATGTTTTCACACAAAAAAGTGTTTACATTTACCTTCATGGTCATATCTGGAGTTAATTGTGCTTATGCACATCCAGCCCAGCCCCTGCTTGCTGTCTCTAACAGAAAGTTCTTCTGCAATACTCTGGATGTGTTTCCAGAGGGCTCATCAGGATCCATATTCTCAGGATCCAAGGAGGGTAGCATGGATCTTGAAGGGAGAAAGCACCTAAGAGTTGTATACTTATTCAATAGTCCTCTTGTTCTACCTCGGGGTCACCCTGATCAGGTACGACCCTTTCCCTGGGTCGGTGGCAGCACAGATGCTCGGCCCCTCTGTGCTGCTGTGACAGGTGGGCATGACATGCACCCAGTGCATGACATTCACATGATGTTCATGCACCCAACATGCAACAATCACATGGCAAATACGTACTCGTAATGCGACAGATCGTGCTGAGAGCCCAAGTAGTCTTTAGCTTTGATACCACCCCGAAGCAAAACTCTAGTTGCTGCTACCCAAAGATGTTTTCCAGAGACTCAATTTTGCTTGTCCTGCCTATGACAGCTACACTTACAAGCACATGAGCTGCTGAAAAACTGGAATAATAAAGCAAGTGATATAATTTTTCCAATAAATTACTTGGAAAGCCCCTGGAATTTTCCCCAAGTCCATTATTGCAGTAATTATCCCCAAGTCTACTATTGTCATGTTATTTGAGTAAAATTTAGGGGATTTAAGGATGATTTGGAAGATTTTAGTATAATTTGGGGGATTTAAGGGAACCATAATATATTAAGCTGTGGGCTAAGTGAAACCTGCACACAGGTGTCAGAGATCAGAGGAAAGGTTGCCTGGCTCAAAGCAACCAGGTGGGAAAGCAGTGGGGGGAATAGGGTGAGCTCTGTGTAGGTGGGTGGCATGCTGCTCTCCTCCCCAGCCCCCTTGAACCCTAGAAGGTAACTGCTGGTCTGCATTGTAATGGTCTTTGCCAATATCATGGCTCTGCTGTAAGCCCTGAAATGATGGCAGTCTACCATGTGGCCTTGCTGTAAGGCCCAAAATGGAGGCTGAGAGCATCCCCACACTGGGGAGGGCCCTGGGTGAAGCAAATGGATGAAAGGACAGTGAAATATGTGCCACGTGGTGCTCCACTCCCCTGGATTCAAAGCTGCTGAGACCAGGCTGAATCCACAGGTGGTGACTTTCTCATCTGTTTTATTTCTTTTTCTCTCCAATTCTCTCTTTTTCTTCTCTTATTTCCCCCTTCTCAACATATAAATTGCAAGCTGCACTAAGCAGTACCCCCTTAATTACTCTCTAAGTACTATGTTCATTTCCTGGCTAAGGGCTTTGTTCTCTAAGGTGTGCTGTTAAAGTTTGCACTGTGTTTGAATGCTGTGAAGTTTACTGATTTACCTTTGCCAAGTGTCTTATTACACACTAGTGGCCTAAAGTCTGTAAGTAAAAATTATACCTTGCTAATCTTCCTGAGAATTGCATTATTTGTCCCATGCACTGCCCAGAGTAAATCAAAATTAGGAAAAAATTAGGAAATAATACTCGAGGAACTTAATCACCACTCACCTCACTCCCAGTGTGCAAAGGTGCACCTGGCACTGACAGTGTGATGGAGAACACCAAAGGAGCCACGGTGCCATCCTCAAAAGGCACACAGGGTTTTGGGTGGCATTTTCTATCTTCCTTTGCAGCCAGTAACAGTTTCAGAGAGTTAGTCTTTGGTATCACCCATCTTAACATAAGAAAGGGGATGAGGGGGATTACCCATCACCATCTGTCCAAGGACATCAGAGTTCTTTGCAAAAAGATTCTTAAGTCACTTCTAAATTATTTCTTCATTGCATAAAATTATTATGATAATAAGAGCTATTACAATGAGTTTCTATGACCACAATGTAATTTAGGGAGAATTTAGAGCAGGAATACTTAGTGCACTGATTCTATTCCTTATTTTTACAAAACTGAGGTCACTATCAATTAGAACTGATATTTTCCACTCACACTTCACAGCTGTAGAGTAAGAAACAGGACTCAAAACTACAGCAGTCTTCAAAATAGTACAGTTATTTAAAAGAGCACAATAATTCAAAATAAATAGTATACTAATTCAAAATTGTACAATCAATCAAGAATGTCCACTATGTAACAACCACTCAAAGGGTTTCAACAGCTCCAGGATTCTGAATCATGCTTTTATTTGACTGAATTTTCATGATAAAGGGTGAGACCACAATTTCAAACAAAATTTGTGATTAAGAGAAGGAAAATTAATATCATGAACTTGAAACACTTGTTGAAAAAATAATTACATTGCTAGTAATATTAGATTTAACTACATATATTCCTTTCAAAGTTACAGATGTTGCTTTTTAACTGTGATAAAAAAGTAAGAGTGACTTGCCTTAAAAACTCTTAATTTAAAGACAAGGCATTTCACACACAGGGAAAGTTTGGAAGATCCTATTTGATAACTGGAAAAAAACCCAAACAACTAAACAATGGAAAATAAAATTTATTTGTAGTAACTCCCTCTAGGGAAATCAGTCTTTGGGACATTGGAAGCCTGGTGGATGAATCTCTCTATCATATAATGGAAGAAGCAAATGAAGCTAAAACTTCCCTGTGTACTATGCTTGCTGCCACTGAAGCTAAACCTCAGAGTCACTTCTGATGTAGAATCAGATGACTGGGCAGACTATCAGCTGGACCAGGGAATCATTTTCACCAGGAACCATGACTTTCATTTGTTGCCAAAAAGGAGATGAAATTCTTTTTTTTAATGAGAGCCGACAGCTCCTGAACCTGAAGTGAGTAGCAACATCACTGGAGAGGCCAGGGTCTTGCTGCAGCTCAGAAAGATGTTATTCACAAAATTCTTTTGTTAATTTTTTTGCAGTGAGCTGCTTGCTTTCTCAATTAGTAAATGCTAAGCTAGCCAGGCTGTGCAGTGCCACAGTATAGTAACAGAGAGAACACCATGGGATGCTGTCCCTGCATCAAGGAAAAGCAACACCTAGCAGAGAAGAGAGAAGTATGTCTGTTTTCCTCAGAGGAGAACTGGGTAGTATCTTCTTTTTGGCCAGACCTTAGAACACATTTTAAATATATAAGGAGCAAATTATTCTATCAGAGGTGCTCTGATGAAAAGGAAGATTATAATATGCCAAACCCCCACCTTTAAACCTGAGATATAACTGCTAAGAGAATGTAAAATTATATAATCATAGAACCATAGAAATTTAGGGGTTGGAGTAGGCCTTGTAGATCATCTAGTCCCAACTCCCCCTTGCCATGGGCAGGCACACCTCCCCACTAGGCCAAGTTGCTCAAGGCTTTATCCAACCTGGCTTTGAACACCGCCAGGGCTGGGGCATCTGCTACCTCTATGGATTCTGAATCCTGAAGAATCAAAAATCCTGAAGAATAATGAATGGGAGACCAGGATAGATAGACAAGTTTGTTTCTTCTCGTCATAGCAGCATATAGTGGAGGACCTTTTACAAAATCATTAAATTATCTGTTCCACATTTTTATCTTGAAACCTCCTTACTGAATACCCAGTATCTCCATACACAGAAAACATTTCCCTAGAAATGTTGAAAGACAGATTGATTTTCTTTCTCTAGCTGAAAGCAGACATTTATTATGAGACATACCAGGAGAAACCTTTATCTTGAAGGGTCTTTTATTGTTCATTTGTTTTCTATGGCTATAGTCTTAAAAATTACTTGCAAGAACACAATATAGACCACCTCAGAAAATACTGGAGTTATGCCAAACAATCAGCCTGAAAGTATTAGAACCTTAACATTCTAGGAAGAAAGCAAGCATTTATATATCAAGAAAATATGCATCAAGAAGTATGTCATGCTGACTTTTTATTAGCTTCTCATTTTTTTCCAAGGCCTGTCTTATAATATCTGTTTAATTGTATTTATGTTGCAGTTTTCATTAGGAGCCTGTGCTTGTTCTAGCAAAATAGTTGAAGCAATTAGTGGAACGGATGTCATAGCAGAGGTAGTTTTCTCTCAGTATGCTAGGAATCTGACCAGTTCTCAGCCTGACAAGAACCAAGAGATATCATCTTTGAAGTCAAGTTCAATGTTTTTGTTAGACTACACAAAATATTTAAATACAAGTCTAACAGCTAGTTTGTGTGCACAAGCACCATAACATTCTGTTAACGTCCTTGAAAATATTTAACACTCTCTTGGACCAGTATAGGGTTGTGAAAATACAGAACTTATCCACAAGCTACAGGGCACAGTTATTGGTCATAGTTCATGGTTCTCTACATAGTCTACAAGTGCAATCCTGTCTTCATTTTCATTACAATATCACATGCATTTTTCAGAAGAGTTGGATCCTTTCCCAGATTTCTAATCTCAGATCTGCTGACATGGAAAATTGGGATTGGAGGCTAGATAATCTCTCCTTTCCAATGCTATAAATCACATTAGTGAAATTTCTTCAAAGAAATGAACTGTTCACTGATCTGAGCTTAAGCTGAGGAGAATAAATGATAGCACAGACATCATTACCCTGTGCAATAAAACAGCAGTACTTGCAGGTGATTCACAAAATCTACACGCTGAGCTGCATTTTGGATCTATCAGCTAAGTAAGTCTGCTGACCTCAGATTCAAAGGGAATCTGGACTAATTCCAGAATACGAGCAATATTTTTGTCACTAGAGTTTAGTTTTAATACCATTTAGAACATGGCATTTCCCAGTTCCTCAGAGGTTAATTCAGTAGAAAAGAATAAACTTCTGTCCTGATTTGTCACAAATTCAGCTACAAGCTTCAAAAATTTGATTTTTTTAAAGCAGTTTGTTTTCCTTTATATGTAATTGCAACACAGCATCTCAAATTAAATTATTAAATTATATTATTATTGGGGATATGGTTTGGGTTGGTTTGTTGTTTTTTTTTCTTCCTGGGACTCAGTGACCCAAGATATTTTAAATATTGGGGAAACATATAAACAAAATAACTACCATCACTACTATTCTCTCCCCCCACCTTGCATCTTAGGCAGATTAAAGATTTAGG
Organism: Acanthisitta chloris; assembly: GCF_000695815.1. Taxonomy (NCBI): domain Eukaryota; kingdom Metazoa; phylum Chordata; class Aves; order Passeriformes; family Acanthisittidae; genus Acanthisitta; species Acanthisitta chloris. The sequence continues at coordinate 39,771 of NW_008668936.1, forward strand.
GTATGGTAGACCAAAAAAATGAAGAGGTTGTAAGTGGAAGCAATTGTTACTCCAGCTTACCTTGTGAAAAATTTATGTTGCCCTTTCTATGAATCAATAAATTCCATAATATTTTAGCAGTATCTAGAGTCATAATTGAAATAGTTTTGAAAGGATTACTTGAAGTGGAAATTTGTAAAGACAAATCACCCGAGGTGCAGTGAATGAAAGCCAAACACAAAGTTTACTTACCATCCTATGAGCACTGCTTGCAGGAGAACTAAATATAGTAGCTCTTGGATAATGAATGTCCCTCATTTTTCAATGGTTGATTTTTTCTTAACAGATGACAAAGCCCAACTAAACAATAT
>NW_008668937.1:0-1370 GCF_000695815.1 Acanthisitta chloris
AAAAAAGGTTTCTAGCCCGGGTGACGCGTGTACCCAAACTTCCCAGTGATTCAAGTGAGGGCAGAGCCGCTTGCAGAAAGGTAGGGAGGTTCAGGCTCAAAATGGGACCGGCATTGTTCTTAGTGAAATAGAGCTCCTGGTTTCAGTGTGCTAGTACACTCAGGGAGAGCAAAGCTAACTCTGCCAGTGGTGTACTGCGACCGTGTAAGTACTCCTTTGCTGTGCTTTCAGTATTGCAACTTTCCACTTCCCGCATTCCCCACCGATTTTAAACCCACCCATTCAGCTCCGCTTTTCGCCTGAGGTTTTTCTGTACGGTTTTAAGACACTGACTTACGAGGGTGCCTACTGACATAAATGCAGTAAATCTCAGTGTAGTTCTTTGATAATTTATTAAGATCTGACAACTAGTAAAAAGTTTTTAAAAATCTGCTAAAGAGTTTTCATTGAAAGGCAGATAACTTTGCTGAAGTCCTGCCTTCGTGTTACACTCTCTCTTCACTTTGCCTTGCTTATAAGGAAGTAGACAAAAATACAAGTATTAAGACACAACGAGGGGAGCACAACAAAGTAGTGGTGCGTTCAGCCATTGCCTTTCGTTTCAGTGCTACCTTAATTTGAGAGCAGCATCACCTCCAACCACAAGGGGCATCGGTATCTGCTGCCTGTCAAAACTGGCGCTTTTTTCATCCTGAGACTATCAACTCCATCTGTCACAAAAATTAGGGCAAAATCTATTCTCCAGAAACTCGGGGATCTTGGAACTCCATACGGTCTGGAATGATGTCTGTCTAAAAGTGCATGGACTGTGGAATGGTGGTGTGGTGTGCCTGGAAGTCAGTATGATTGATGTGTTGAGAAGCATTCATAAGGCTTTGCTCCATTGTCATCAGTTTTACAAGCTGATTGTGTTTCTCCTTCAGTATAGTTTTGCCTCTTCCGGTGCCAAAGTTGTGTTTTCAAATCTGCAAAAGCTGCTTTTGGAAACCCTGCCTTCATCCACCTAGTTTAGAGCTGTTTCTTTTAATTCTTGTTTAATGGTGTTATTAAAAATGCCAGACGCCACTCAGGCAGGGTGCAGTAAATACACATTACTGTCCACACTGGGATCGTTCATGCGTTACTTTCTATCCCTATTCACTGATGATAGCGCTGTTACTGGTGGAAATCATCTAGTTTGGGGTCGGGTCTCTAGGTAGGAGGCAACACTACAGACACTGTTACAAAGTGCTGCTGCACTGTCCTATTCCTAGGAAAAACAGTCCGCGGTGCAGCTGGAGAGAAGGGGGCCTGGATGCTGGGATGTTCCAGCCGTGCAGACTCTGAGAAAGGGGACTGCAACGGGGTGGGTTCACGCCTTGGGGGCTCCC
>NW_008668937.1:1426-5909 GCF_000695815.1 Acanthisitta chloris
TCTGCTCCCTCCCGGGTCCTGCCTTCATCTGCAAAATCCATCCAGCTCGGTTGTGCTTCATTTCTGGAGCAGAAAGCAGACTGTTTACTCTGTGAGGAAAGGCAGCAGCTGAACTTCGGACCTCCCAGGAGGGGGAGTAGAGGAGCCTGCACTGCTGGCCTTGCAGCCTTGTGTGGCTGGGAAGAGGTTGCTGTGGTGCTGCCTGAGAAGGAGGGTCAGTGCCTGGTCCCTCTAGTGCTGATGGGCTCCCCAGGCTGAAGGACACTGTTCATTTTGCCTGTTGGTCTGAAAGGCAGGGCATTGCATCATTCTTAGGCAGAGATTTTCACACACAGCTTTCAGTTAAAGAAATGCAAGTTTCATACAGTAATAATAATGGCAATGTTGACTTTGAAGTTTGGGATTACCTTCAGTATCATGCAACTGACAAATACGTAACAGAAAATAGCTGGGCTCTTCGATTTCCACACCTCTTAGCCATCTAGAATATGATCATCTACATCCAGGATTATATATGCTTTCTCAATAAATTAACTTCTTAAAGTGGTTTAAAACATCCTGTGTCTTTATTTAATGAGCATTTGGTTTCTGTCTGTATTCATAATTACCATTTTGGTTGAGGACTTTGGGGGTCACAGTGCGCTGCTGGAGGAAAGAAATCTTTTCTTATGTGGATCAAAACCTAGGGTAATAACTCTGGCCCCACTTCTTTGATCCAGGTTTCCTAACAACATTGTCAAATTCAGCTTTTCAGTTTTCAGACTAGCTGTGAAAGTAATGAGGAAGGCAACACTAGCTCTGTTTCTAAAACCACTACAGAGAAAAATACATCACATGACTTGACAGCAAAAATAATTTGCCAGGCTTTTCCATGCCATCCTTTCCTGTCTTAGGAATTACTTTTGTTATTTATACGAGCTCTCCAAATTATTACAGTCTAACTGTCTTCCAGCACTAGGGGCCATTTTGGCAACCAGAAAAAACAATGTTTATCTGATCTGGCTTTATTGGAAAGAGTCCTTGGCACCTTTTTGCTTAATCCTAATGTCTTCTCCCCCCATTTTTACTTCACACCTTTTCCTAATGGATCTCCTTTCCAAATCATGTTTTCTTTAGCTCTCTGACCTATTTTACGTGGAGAGTGTTTAGAAAATAAGATGATCAGATAGACACAAAACCAGTTGAGCTTAAAATTTAGCTGTTCACATTCAGTTGTAATTGAAAATACGTGGCTCGTATATGTGGTTAATTCCTCTCATATTGTTTTTAGGCACATTCCATTTATTGGATTATATTGCTTTTTCTGTGTTTCAAGAGATTTACAGCTTCTATTAAAAGTTTCTGGCAGGTGGCCTGTGGATTAATTGTAATGATGCAATTTCAGTATGTTCATCCAGTAGTATCTTAGTATGTCCCTGATTGAGATACATGGGGAGAGAGCAATTTTTCTTCTTGAAGAAGGGACTGAATTCTCTACTAATAGCAGATTTCACCTGTCAGTGAAAAGCAGCATCTTACCAAACTGTCAGTAGTTCTCAAACCTTGGCATTATGGTGCATGGGGGTCATGGGAAGCAGCAAAAGTCCTACTCATACGCCAACATTCATCCTGTAGAAATGTCCCTGTAAGGTGTCACTCACAGTAGCCTGTGCAGATGACTGAACAGGAACATGTGCACACGGTGTAGTTCTTGGATTTGATGTACCCTCAGAGACCCATAAATAATAACTTCTGCACTCTAAAGTTGCAAAAGAAAAACCTTGTGACTTACCAGATTCCCAGCACAAACTGGGAGCAGGGAAGCAAATACAATGCATTCACAAGTGGTTTCTGTTTCAATTGAGAAGTGAGTGAAGGCATCTGAGTTAGGTTCTTGCTCCATAGTTGGAGTCGTTTATCTTTTTATTGACAGTGCAGGGCTGCTTGGGAGATTCATGTCTTAAGTTAGCCACATAAAGAGCATCTTACTTGTTGCCCCCTTTTAAGTACTGGAAAACCACAATAAAGTCTGGTCTCCCCAAAGTCTTCTCTTCCTAGCCTGAACAACCCCAACTCTCTCAGCCTGTCTACACAGCTCCAGCCCTCTGATCATTTCTGTGACCTTCCTCTGGACTTGCTCCATGGGGTCTATGTCTTTCCTGTGCTGAGGACCCCAGAGCTGGACACACAGATGGGGTGCAAGTGCACACTGCTGGCTCACATCCAGGCTCTAATCTACCAGTACCCACAAATCCTTCTCAGCAGGGCTGCTCTCAATCCCTTCATCCCCCAGCCTGTATTGATACCAGAGGTTGCCCCAGCCCTGGTGCAGGACCTTGCACTTGGCTTTGTTAAACTCATGACATTCCCATGGGCCCACTTATCAAGCTTGTCCAGGTCCTTCTGGATGGTACTCCATCCTTCAGCAGTGTCAACCACACCTCTCAGTGTCACCTGCAAAGTTGCTGATGGTGCTTTTGGTCCCAACATCCACGTCACTGATGAAGATGTTAAACAGTACTGGTCCCAGTATGGTCCTGTGAGAGATCTCACTTGCTGCTGATCTCCATTCAGACATTGAACCATTGACCACAACACTCTGGATGAAACCATCCAGCCAATTCCCTATCCACCAAATAGGCCATCTGTCAAATCCTTCTCTCTCCTGTTTAGAGAGAAGGGTGTCGTGAAGGACTGTGTTAAAGGCCTTAGAGAAGTCCATACAGATGACATCTGTAGCCCTTCCCTTGTCCACCGATGTAGTCACTCCATAATAGAAAGCCACTAGTTTGGTCAGGCAGGACTTTCCTTGGTGAAGATGTGCTGACTCTCTCATATCACCTTGCTGTCCCCCATGTGCCTTGGCACAGCTTCTAGGAGGATCTGTGCCATGGTTTTCTCAAGATCAGAAGCGAGGCTGGCAAGCCATTAGTTCCCAGGGTCCCTCCTTCTGCTGTTTTAAACATTGGTTACAATGTTTCCCTTTTTCCACTCACCAGGGTCTTCACCACTGCCATGACTTTTCAAGTATCACAGGGAGTGAGTTGGCAACTAGGTTGGCTAAACTCCCTAGGTCCCACAGACTTTTAGATGGGACCTAGGACTTATAGATGTTCATATAAGGTCCCAGGTTCTTCTCTTACTATAGAAGGGACTTCGCTCTCCCAGTCCCTGCCTTGAGGTCCATCCACTCTAGTGCATACCCAAGTTTGCCTGAAATAGATTTTTAATCCAGTATCTCCTTTTTTTTTTCAATATGCCTTTTTAATTTATAATATTTACTTAAATATTGAGTAGCATACTTGTAAAGTTGGAGTTTATTATTTGTATAGGAAATAGCAAGTATCATTGAGAGATTTACCCAGTGCATCCAGTACAGTAAACATGGAAATGTTGCACAATTTTTGCTGGACTTCTGCTTTTTTGAACTCTGTTCCAATCTAAACTACAAACTAGACCACACATGCTGTTAAAACAAATCTAAGAACAGAGTAGAAGGCCAACCCTTTTTTGGTCCTAACAAAGGCAAAAGTAATGGTGAAGCCAACAGATTTCTGGTCACCTGTTAAGCCAATTAGATATAGGTTTTAAATAACCATGTTCTACAAAGATAAATACAAACCACACACAATGGCACTATGTGTGACAGTGATGAAAGGTAGTCTGGCCTTCACCTTCCTCTTCCCACCCACACACACACCCTCTCCCCTGTGATTGTCTCTGATGGGCAACATGATTTGTTCTAAAGACACCAGGTGGGAATTGTCCTAAGATAAGAACACCAGGTGGGAATTGCAGAAGGAACAGTTCTACATAATGAATGCTTTCATTATGTGAGATGGGAGAGCTGTGACGATTGAGGTTGACTTTGTTACACATTGGCCTGAAAAAAGACATAAAATGCTGCTAAAGACTGGACAAACAGTTCTCCTGAAGTTGCAATCAGGTTCTGCATGGATCCCCTCACCAGCAGGGACACCTGCATTGTATGTCTAGCCTGATGATGGGAAACACTAATTTTTGGTTGGGTGACTAAAAGCACTAAGATAGTCACATATGGAGATAAAATTCAAAAGTAGCTACATAGGTCCTTTGTTTAGAATTGTACATTCTGGAAGGCCAAAGGCTGTAAACCTGTACATTTCTAACTGAACCTGTTTATATTGTAAACCTTAAGGTCTGCTTATCATAGAACCATAGAATTAACCGGGTTGGAAGAGACCTCAGAGATCACCGAGTCCAACCCTACTGTCGTTACCCGACCACGGCACTAAGACCCCCATCCAGTCTCATCTTGAAAACCTCCAGGGATGGTGAATCCATCACCTCCCCAGGCAGCCCATTCCAATACCTGATTACCCTCTCAATAAAAAATCTCTTCCTAATATCCAACCTAAACCTCCCCTGGCATGAGGCATTGAGTCTGTGCCCTCTTGTCCTCTTGCTGGTTGCCTTGGAGAAGAGACCAACAATGTCCGCCTCCTTTCAGGTAGTTGTAGAGGGT
>NW_008668938.1:0-1526 GCF_000695815.1 Acanthisitta chloris
TCTGCCCGCGGATTTGTGTGCCTGGAAGTGTGTTTCAACTCCGGAGCGAAGCTGATGCTCTCTGGTCTCGGGGTGGCTCTGACCATCAGCTGTGGCTGAGATGGGATCGCTGCTCCCTTAGTTTGGAATTAAGAATGAAAATAACCGTGCACCGTCCCAGCTACTTCTGTCCCTTTTCCCCTGCTGTTCCCCGCACGGTTGCATCTCGACTTTTCCCATCTCCAGCTAGGAAGTCAATTCCCTCGGATGCACTCTGGCTGCGGGAGCAGGTTAATCTCAGCCCTGCCCTATCCCACTGCTCCCCATTCCCAGCCTGGTCCCTGCTCCTTTTGCTCCCAGTGGATCGCGGTGCTCAGCTGAGCTGTTCCCTGCTCGGCTGTGCGAGTTGTGCAGTGTGATGTGGTTTGACATGATGAGCTTTACTAATTGGAGCTGCCCTTCACCTTACAAAAGGTGTGTGTGAGCCCTGAATGCACCCAGCAGGGATTTATCCATGGGATCAAACCCCAGAAACTCAGCGCAATATTCTCCAAACCATTGAGAGTTATCTCTGCTTGGAAAAAATTCCTTTGGGACTGTGTGTGAGCTGTGGAAGAGACAGTGAATCGCTCTAAATGAGAGCTGAAACCTGACTCACTTGAAGGACCCTTTAGTACTTCCTTGATAGCAGTTGGATGTTTATTGTGCTGGAATATTCTGCTCTTCTAATCTCTGCAGATATCCAGGAGGGAGAGGTGTTGGCTGTGATTAAACACTCGTTGCTGGTAGCTGCTGTCTGTGGGGAGAGATAACTAGTGTGAGCTGGTGCTGCTCCACACGCAGGAGAGGAGCTCAATTCCCTGGGCTGGACGAGCTGCTGAGATGCAGTGTGAAAATCAAACGGGATTGTCTCTTTGGACTTGTCACATCAGCCTAGCTGGCTGCTAAATTGTAAAGGGGAGGAGAGAGAGAATCCCTGTGGGATGAAGGGAACTGTCCAGGAGTTTGGAGTTAGCATATGCTGCTGCAAAGAGGAGCAGGAGTGGCACAGTTGGAAAGAAAATGATAATTAAAGGAGCTTATTGAGACAGGTCGTTTTTAGCAGGACAGGTGTGCAAACTGGTCCAGTGGCATAAGGAAATTTGGGAATAAAAGGCAGGAAAAGGGTGGTGTAAAGCTCTCTCCCAGTGCCTGCATGTGTGGTGGTGTTTGCCAGGCAGCAGCAGGGCCTGACTGCAGCTTTTGCTGAACTCTTTCTGTTCCAAGCTGTGGCAGACATGGCTCGTGTTGTCCCAAGGAATGAATCCTGGAGCAGAGTTTTGGCTGTGGGGAGTGCTGCAGGGTCCCAGGCTCTGCCTGGTGTCACTGGTGACTCCCTGTCTGCAGCAGCTGTTTGATGCCACCACGGTGGGCTAGGAATGGGGTTTCCTTCAAGCAGCTGCCTCAGGAGGGTGGGAGGGAAGGGAATGGGTTTGTGTGAGCCCTGAGAGCCTGGCTGGGAGCTCAGAGAACTCAGGGAGCTCCCCATCCCTCCCTGCTGCTCCCCA
>NW_008668938.1:1808-6488 GCF_000695815.1 Acanthisitta chloris
CTGCTCCCCATCCCTCCCTACTGCACCCCATCCCTCCCTGCTGCTCCCTATCCCTCCCTACTGCTCCCCATCCCTCCCTACTGCTCCCCAGCTCTCTCTGCTGCTCCCCATCCCTCTTTGATGCTCCCCATCCCTCCCTGCTGCTTCCCCATCCCTCCCTACTGCTCCCCAGCTCTCTCTGCTGCTCCCCATCCCTCCTTGATGCTCCCCATCCCTCCTGCCAGGCTTGTTTGTCGTGGGGAATTGCTCAGCTGAGGAGACAGGAAAAATACAGAGGAATCATCTCCCTCTTCTTCCCATCGCTGAGGTTTTGTGGCCCCAGGGACACACACCAAGGTGGAGGGAGATGTGCCAGGAAACAACTGGATCTGTCTCCTCTGCACCAGTCGCTGTGTGGAGCAGAGTGAGGGGGTTAGTGCCAACTCCCTCTGTCACAGCATGTCCTTCTCCTCTGCCTCACAGCAAAAGAGAGCGACCTCAGCCTTGTCCTTGAGGAGAGGCTGAGGAGCTTTTACACCTGTGAATCCCTAGTAAAGGGAGGTGTCTCTTGAGGAAGTGCTGGAAACAACTTCTCTGGGGTCTGATGTATGTCTGAGCTCCCAGTGGGGTGACTTCCCTCCTTGAGATGTCATCTGGGATGGAGGTAGCAAATCCAGGATTTGGGGTTTGCTCTGAGGGCTGAGCATGGGGCACCTCCAGGCATCCCCTTGGGTCTGGGTTACTTGAATCTTCTGCTTTCCCCTCTAAACTGGGAGCAAATAACCCCAAGGAGGGGTAAGAAAATGGTGTGGTTTGAACTAGGCACAGCTGCGAAGCAAAGCAGGTGAAAAAGATCAAAAGCAAATGGAATAAATGAGGGTGTAAAGAGTATTTTGCAGGGTTTTTTTTACCTGTTCAGAAGCTCAAAGAGCATTTTGTGTCTGAAAAGACAAGAGTGAGGTGATGCTTGCAGGGTTTCAGTGGGTAAAACACACAAAAGCCCAAACCTGACATGGTTTTTGAGCAAACAAGTCCTTAGATCTGAAGCAGAAGAAAAGGCTCTGGAGGAGCTGCTCTGCCTTTATTCCTTCCAGCTCTTAGTACATCTCCTGCAAGAGATTCCCTCTCCTTTCAGCCTCTGTCTAGACCAGTAGGGCACAGGGGGATTGCACTTGGCTGGCATGGAGAAGCAAAAGGTCACTTGGGAATAAGCAAAACCAACCTGTGTAGGGAGTGTTGGTTTTTTATCCCTGAACATGTGTCAGTATGGGGTTTGCACTGATTGGGGAGCTCAGTGCTGCAGGGCTGGAATGATTCACTTGGATTTGGCTTGGAATTCTTCTCTTGCCTGGCCAAGGAGGGGTTGGTTGTCTCTCTGAGGGTTGTCCAGCTGGGTGAGGGTTGGTGTATGGGTGAGGTGGAGCTGTGTACCCTCAGGCAGTACTTGGCTTTGCTGCTGCCCACAGGCTGAACCTGAGGCTTGGCTGTTGTCCAGTGGTTATCCTAGGAATGCTTTGGGTTGGAAGAGACCTTAAAGCCTGCCCAGTTCCTGGCCAAGGATGCCTTCCAGCAGCTCAGGCTGCTTCAGGCCCCTGTGCTGGGCAGGAACCATTGAGCAATGTGTGTCCTTCAGCAGCTTCTCCCAGTTTCCCCCATAAAGTTGTCAGAACAGCAGTTTCATGATCAAGGATGGAATTTGCTCTCCCTTACAGGAATGGTCCCATCTGGCTGTGCCTGAGGAGGAGGATTAAGTGACCAGTTGCTTTGCTCTGCATCCCTTGAATCTGGGGGTTGATTTATTTCTCTGAGCTCTTTGTCTCCAAAATATTTATCTTGGTTGCCTTGGCCTGAGCTCATTGATTTCTTTCCCTTTAGTATTTTTCATTCTGAGAAAGTCATTAATGCATCCAGCACCTCGGGATCTATTAATGGGATGGGATGTTGGGCTAATTAACTCATCCTGATTTCATACCTGCCCAAATCACCTGTGGATCTGCCTGGGAAGCTTTGCTGGGAGTGATGGAAGGGTTTGTGGTCTCCAGCCCTGGTGAAACCAGCTCTGCTGAGGGCTCTGATTTCTGTGCTGCTCCACAGGCTCCACAGTCAATCCCTGGGAATGGTTTTATTTGCTCACTAGTTCCTGTTTGTTGAACAATTTGCTTTATTCCCAGAGCAGAGACTTTATGGGGCAGCAGTTACATAGAGACCTGGATGCTGCAAAGTGCATCTTAAAGATATTCCTGAATATCTGCCTGAAAAGATTAGGATTATTCCCAAAATATTGCCAGGGTGGGAGCTGTAATTCTGCTGTTTCCCCATCAGCAGTGACCCTCATCACACAAAATTAATGAGACATCTCAGCTCAGGGTTTGGGGGGAGAGCAGACAGGAGTCTGTGCCACCAGCTGGGAGAGCCCAAAGCTTGGAGAAACTCCTTATTTCCCACCACCAGAACCAGTTGCACAGTATTTTCATGGTGTGTGTGTGCTTTGGATGGAGACATTCCTGGCACCTTTCCCTGCCAGGCACCAGGGAAGGAACATGCAACTGCCACAAAAGTGTAGTTTTCCACCCTCTCTCTTTTCCTGGAAAGGGAAAACCCACATTGCCAAGTGGAGGAGAACAGGAATCAGAGAGGGATGGCTGGGATGGATTTGGGAGGCACAACCAAAGGAGCTGTGTGGTGTGTCCAAGCTGCTCTTTGAGGAGGTTGTGTCTAATGAGGATATGTTTGGGAAGGAGCAGAGAAATATGGGCTGAAAGGTCTTAAGGGTGTGGAGAGAAACTTGCCTAATTGATCTTCTACACAGCCAAGCAGTTGGGAACAGGCTGAGGGAACAATCCTTTACTGCCTCGTGGAGAATCAATTCAGCCCAGCAAAGCTGCTCTGCTTTCCACCTCAATTTTTTTTTTTGGGGGGGGTTCTAACTTGAAAAATGACCCTGGGTTTAAAGGCTGGAGCAGACCTGAGGTGAGGAATGGGTCTCACTGCTGGGTCAGCACTCCCAGCCCCGAGCTCTGTCAATACTCTGAGCAGGGAAGGCCATGGGGATGTTTTTCAAGCTGACACAGAGATGTGCTGTGCAGGGTCTTGCCATAAACTCTCCAGGCTGTGCAGGATGTTTAAACCCTGCACTAAATTAGGGCAAGGATTTGGGGAGAAAACCATCATGGAATCACAGAATATCCTGAGCTGGAAGGGACCCACGAGGACCATTGAGTCCAACTCCTGACCCTGACTCTGGGGCTTCTTTTAGACAAGGAAAGAATCTGTTCTGTGGGGAAATGGTTCAACTCAGGTTTTGCCACTTCCACTTTCTCCCAGTTCCTTTTATCCTTGGTTTGGAGCTTGTTCCAAACCCCTTTGCTTGCAACAGGATGTGCAGACACTGTTGAGAGAGAAAGGATTTTAGCAGGAGTTTCCTGTGTGTTGGGATTTTTTGCAGGACTTCCCTGTGTGGTTTTTTTTCCCCTTTTCCATTTATTCTGGTGCCATCCATCAGGGGATGGACCCTGGTTAGTCACATGCTAAAGGTACAATCATCAACAGAGGTTTGTTTTAGTTATAGAGTAGATTCCAAATAATTACTCATTGCCCTACCAAGGATTAATATAATTAGGGCCATAATTAGAGTTCCCAAGCACTCAGGGAGTCTGCAAAGGCTTAATTACTAGCTGCAAATCCCTTCAGGATCTGCCAACCATCTATTAACACATCCTGAACTCAAGGAATCCTCTGTCTGGAGGTACCATAGGACACTGATGTGGGGAGGGGTTAGATTTGTTCCTTTCTCCCCCTCAATTTTATCATTGACTTCAGGACTAAAACAAACACCACCAAAAAAAAAAAGACCCCAACCCTCCTCAACACCCTTGAGCTTTCAATCTCTCTATAATAAAGCAGGAGCATAAATGAAGAGCTAGAGCTGCTCCTAATCTCCTGACCACACTCACTCCCAAACTGCTTTTCCTATGGAATATTAAATCAAGAAGAATGGCCCATTATCATACAATTAGCTGTGATTCACAAGCAGGAATTCCTGGCACCAGTGAGGGAGGGGGACATAATATGACTGGAAAAAAGGCTTGAAACCTTTGTGGTTTGGGTTTTTTACTCCTTTCCAAAGCTTTCGGCAGCTGAAGCCAAGGGAAAGGCCTTGGTAGGGAATTCACTGTGTTCTCTAATAAATTTAGGTAATGATCAGAAGTGTCTCATTGTGGGGATGTAAATCTTTATGGGCTCTCAACATATGTTACTGCCACGAATAATCTCATCCTTTTAGCTTTATTGGAGTTCATGCATCGCTGCTCCCAACCTGCTCTGGGCCCCAGTCTGCCTGAGCACTGGGCAGGAGCAGCAGCCACTTCACCCCAGAGCTCAGTTCCTTCAGCTGCCACCAAAACCAGCCCAGATTGGAGAGATTTGGGGGGTTTGGAAGCAGGGGGAGAAATGGAATCGTAGAATCGTGGAATGGTTTGGGTTGGAAGGACCTTAAAGATCATTTTGTTCTACCTCCTGCCCTGGGCAGGGACACCTTCCACTAGCTCAGGTTGCTCCAAACCACATTCAAACTCATCTTGGACACTCCCAGGGATGGAGCAGCCACAGCTGCTCTGGGAAATCCATTTCAGAGCCTCAGCACCTCACAGGGAGGAATTCCTTCCCAATATCCTCTCCTGAGTCCATTTCTCCTTCTGTAAC
>NW_008668938.1:6580-11793 GCF_000695815.1 Acanthisitta chloris
CCACAGCACCAGCTCTTCCCTCAGGTCCTGTCACTGGTTCCAGAGCAGAGATGGTGCTCCTCTTCCACCTTCCCTTGGGAGGAAGTTTATACAGCACTGAGGTCTTTCCTCAGTCTCCTCCAGCCTGACCAGACCAAGTGACCTCAGTCACTCCTTGTGTGGTCCCTCAAGGCCCTTTACCATCTCTGTTGCCTCCTGGGGATGCTCAAACAGCTTAACAGTTTCCCTCATCCCTTCCCTCCCTGCAGGTTTGTCAGTCTCCATGTGTGTTTGGGAGCATAAATCCTCCATCCTTCCTTCCCTCTGCTCTCCCCCCCTTCATTTCCCCCCTCTGCTGGTCCTGGGGACACAGAAGTTCCCAACCTTTTGCTGAGCTAGTGTTCCCTTGTGCCCAGGGGTGAGGCTGTGGTTGTAGGAGCTGTTTCAGGGTCACAGTCTTTGCTTGCTGCTCTCTGATTAAATATTAAAATGCAATTTCCAGGCATTAAAAGTATGATCTGCCTGGCTCTGGGATCATGTTTTCATGACCCTGCAGGGCAGAGGCTTCGCTGTGGCTTTCGTGTTGGGGAAAAAAGTGAGAGGAGAGGGATGGGCCAGATGGATGCTGCTGTCTTGGATGGATTTTTCCCTCCTGCCTGCAAACTCCCAGACAATTCCCAGCCCTGTGTGTGCCTGAGCTGGCACAGCCCTTGGAGAAGACTCCTGGACCAGGTGACTCTCCTTGGTTCTCCTCCTTCCCATCACCCAAGACACTCAGAGCTGTGCCATGGGAGGCTTAGACTGGACATGAGGAGCATTTCTTTACCAGGTCCATGGTGTGGAATCAGCTCTGTGCAACTTCTCTACCTCAGCCCAGCAGAGGTGATGTTACAGGGGAAGATGCACCAAAGGGTTTAGTAGAGCCAAATGCTGATAGCTGGCTAAAAGTTAATAAATAGATCATTTTAAGATGATTAAAGGTTTTCTTAGGTATTTGTGTTTTGCTTGAGGTGTAATTTCCAAGCTTTCCTTGATGGTTTTAAGGATTAAGAAGTTAGATTAAGAAAGATCAGAGGATTTCACGGGTGTTTAACATCAAGCACTGTGTGATCTCCCAGCCCAGGGATTTGGCTGGCTGGAACGAAAGCTCAAGGTAATCCTGTGATGGTAGTGATGTGGTCACCTGAAGAAAGTTCCAGGTTTTAGGGCTGGAGGGCAGGAAAGTTCTGCAGGGGGATCAGGACAGGCTGAGCCATGGGCTGAGGCCAGTGGTGCAACAAGGCCAAGTGCTGGTTCTGCACTTGGGTCACAACAACTCCATGGAACACTCCAGGCTGGGGCAAAGTGGTTGGAGAGCTGCTCAGTGGGAAGGGACCTGGAGGTGATGGTGATAGTGGCTGAATATGAGCCCAAGGTGTGGAGTCACCATCCCTGGAGGTGTCCAAGGAACGACTGGACGTGGCACTCAGTGCTCTGGTGCAGTCGGTGATGGGTCACAGGTTGGACTTGATGATCTTGGAGGTCTTTCCAAACCTGAATGATTGTGTGATTGTGAGCTGATAAAGGTGGGAGTCAGTAGGGAAGGGAATGTGTGGGTTTGATGAGCTGCTCTGAGCTGTCCCAGCAGCTCTGCTGTGCTGGCAACATCTGGAGAGATTTGCAGATGGTCAGACAAGCCAGGCAGGGAGATGCCAAGTGCTGGGGAAGAGCTGTGAGTTTGTGGTGGGTGGTGGTGGGATTTGTGCTATCCAAACATTAAAAATAGTGCCTGGTGCTCCTCTCTCTCTCTCCTCTGCTCTCTGCATTCCTCAGCCTGGCTGAGTCACAGCTCTACCTTTTCATTAGCATTGTGGGCGCTGCTGCTTTGGGGATCTTCCTTCTTGGCTTGTCATGCTGTCTTGGGTGGTGAGTGCCTCCTGGGGAGATGTGGTGGGCTGTGCCCGTGTCCCTGTGCTGCAGAGTGCACTCCCAGAGTGAGTGATGGAGAGGAGACTCAGGGAAGGAGGAGGATTTCCCTGTGCAGCACCTACGCAGCCAGAGCTGTTAATATAGCTCTGAGGGATGTGGAAAACAACCTCTGCTCCAGAGAGAGAATTACACTCTGTGATAAGGGAAACAGAGAGGAGTTCCTGCAGAGATCTTCATCCTGTCCCCACATGAGGGGAGCTGGGAATCCTCTCCAGCCTCTGAGAGGGGCCTGGGGCTCTCACTGCCTGCAGCTCTGTGTTGGGCTGAGCTCTCCTGAGCCTCATCCCTTCCCTCTGTCTCCTTTCCTCTCCCCTAGGTCAACCCCAGTGGTTACTGCTGCAATATTGCAGTCTGAGGAGATGGTATTTCTCTGGACTTCTGGAACCAGTTGTGTAGGTTAATGGGAATGTTTGATCCACTAATTATCCTCCTTGGTTGAGAGAAGGTCAGAATTGAGGGCACGGTTGGCTGCTTTGAGGTATTAGAATAGAATAGTTTGGTTGAAAGGGCCATGCAACCACCATCCAGTCCATGTTCTCCTCCTGCAGCTGGTGGAGATCTCAGCCCCTAGCTGAGTTTCCCAAGAGGATGTGAGAAGAGGATGGACTTGGGGAAAAGGGTGTAAAAGGGGAAGAAGGAGAGAAATGGAGCATGGGAGCAACCTTGGAACATGCAGGTGAGGGAGATGCTCTTAGCAACTTCGTGGCCTCCTCTGACCTTGCTGCTGTACTTCTTACCTTGAGGCACCAGCACTGTGTGCAGTGTTCCAGGTGGGTCTCAGGAGAGCAGAGAGGGAGAATCACCTCCCCTGACCTGCTGCCACACTCCTGTGGCTCAGCCCAGGCCTGGGTTGGTTTCTGGGCTGTGAGCAGAGAGGTCCAGCCCAGTGATGCTGTGATCTCCTCTTGCACAGCCAAGCACTTGAGCCTGAGCAACCTCCCACGAAAAACAGTGTATTTTGATTTGCTTCCACTCCACATTTTGAAGTGCTGTTGCCTCTCTGGCCTGTGTTCCCTCCCTGCCTGGTGAAGGGTGAGCTCAGGGGGAGATGAAGGCAGGACCAAGCAGTCGGTGCTGTGACCATGTGAGCCTTTCTGCTGTGTTCAGACAGGTTATTAGTGGCACTGCTGATTTCTGGTCTTCAAAAGCCCAATGGCAGGAGGGGCAGCAGTGCTCTGCTTGGGTCTTCACCTCCAATTTTGCTGTGCAGAGGATCACAGCCTCCTCTCCCCTGCCCCTGGCATCGCGTGGACTCACGCCGAGAGCTTTGCCTTCTGTCAGGAGCGAGGAAGGAGTGCAGAAGGGTCTGAGATGCCTCAGGAAAGGTGGTTTCCCAGCAACTAAACAGGAGCAGGGAATAAAGAGAAAATCCTTGCTATCTGGCAACCTGTTTGTTTTAGAAGTTGTTCCTGAGCCATCAGTGCTTGTTAGCATTAGGCTGACACTGGCTCCGCTCTCATCTCGCTCTCTCTGGGTTGGGAAAGGCAATGCCCTTTTGATGTTAGACATCAAGGAGCCAAACTCCTGCTGCCAGGGGGGATCCCAGAGGAGAAGGGGCACAGCAAACCTCCTGCCTTATGCACAGAGCTCGTGGGCTAATTCATGTTTGATTTTCTTTTCCATCTAAAAAGCAGTGGCAGCTATGGCATGGGGGGAGAAAACTGAGGAGCAATAAGGCTGAAACTTCTCCTGATGAAGACATCCTGCTGCTCTGGGGGAATATCAGCTACAGGCTGACATGGCCTGGGTTAGTTTGTGCTCTGCCTCTTTAGTTGTTTGGGAGCTCTGTGTTTGGATTGGAAGGACCTTAAAGCTCATCTCATTCTACTCCCTGCCATGGGACACCTCCCACCAGATCAGGGGGGTAAGAAAATCAAACCTGGAACACTCCCAGGGATGGAGCAGTCACAGCTTCTCTGGACAACCTGTGCCAGAGCCTCAGCACCTCACAGGGAGAAATTCCTGCCTAATATCCAACCTAAGCCTACTCTCTGCCAGTTTTGATCCATTCCCCATGTCCTGGCCCTCCAGGCCCTCTCAGAACTGACAAAGCCCTGATGAACTTCCAGGAGGAAACATTTCCATCTGGGTGCAGAGAGGTTTTTTGCCATGACTGGAGGTCTTTTTGTTGCACTTTAATTGGATTAGTGCTGGAGGTTGTGGCCAGCTGTTCCCTTTGCAGACAGGCAGAAAGAATTCCAGCGTTCCACTCCTGATGCTTTCAGCTTGTAATGAGCTTGTTAGCAATTAGTTGCTGTTGGAACAGCCTGTTGTGGTGTGGAGCAGCAACAGAATGAGCTCTTCACCCAGAAAGTTGAGTTGTTAATGGGATTTGGGTGGAAAGGAGCACTTGGAATCACTGCACCTGGGCACCGTTAGGGCTCAGAGCATTTGGCTCTTCCCTCATGCTCATTCCTGTGTTGACTCAAGGCTCAGCTGTTCCTTACAGGGCTCTGAGCTCTGCTGGAGCTTCCTCCAAGGTTTGAACCTCCAGCATGGCCAAGGCAGATCCCATTTCTTCCCAAGGAAATCTGGGACATGTGTTTTAAGCATCTAAGAGCTCCTTTAGTGGAAAAAGGAAAGGAAAATGGAGCTGGAGTGAGACTGTGGCTTTTGCCCAGAGTTTTTCTTGCTTTCTCCTCCTTTTGTGTTTCATTCATCTTCCTTTCCAAAACCTACCAAACCATAATGCCTCAAACACTCCAAGCAAATTAATCCTTGGAAAGGAAAATAAAAAAAAAAAATTCAGCTGAAAAATTTCTCTTTGGGGAATGTCCCGAGGAAAGAATAAATCAAGAAATAAATGAAGCTTGTTTTTGCAAGCTGCTAAATTCCTCCTTAATGACCATGGCCCTTCTGCTCTGCAGATGTGGCCTGGGAGGACACTCCAGAGGTCACTGAGGCTCTGCTGATGCCACATGTGTGTGTGTCCAGCTCCTTTGCCATCATCCCTGTTTTCATCTGCTCCTCCCCTGCCTCTGTGGCTGTTGGCCACAGGAGTTAATAAGCATTACATGACACTGGAGGCTTCTCTTGGCAACCTCTGCATACAGAGGACTCTGGTTAGCAAGAAATAACAACCCATTGAGGTTTGCTCATGACACACATCACCAGAGTGTGGTTTGGAGCAGGGAAGTGTTTTCCCAAGGGCTCAGGAGCTGCAGCTGGAGGTTAATGAGGGTTAACGTTGGCCTGCAGAGCTGAGCTGGGCAGCAGTGATGCTGTGTGTGCTGTGAGGGACCCCAAGCTGCTGATGGCTCTGCAGG
>NW_008668939.1:0-2735 GCF_000695815.1 Acanthisitta chloris
CATCCGGGGAGGGAAGAGCACCCTGCTTTCCACACACAGCCCACAGCACCCACACACCCCACAGCACCCCAATTTGTCTCACTGACCCATCCACACCCTTCACTGGACCCTGAGCATCCTTCAGCAGCGGGATGCCGGCGCGCCGGGCGGCCCTGGCGAGAGATCAAAGCCCATTAGGCTGAGACGCCCGTTGTTCGTCAATTATTCAAACAATAATTGCACCCTTATTTAAAGTCTAGTCTTGCGTGCGCGGCACTGCAGGCTGCCAAGGCCCACGTTAGATTTACACCCCCGGCGCGCTCCCGCCGCCAATTAATTAAGCAAACACATTCCTCCGCACGTTCTCAGGTGTACAACCTGCCCGGTTCAGGTTCAGCCTGGCACGGCTGTCGCGTCCCCACCTGAGCGAGGGGTCACAGCCCCTTGGGGGGGACTTTATTAGTGCTCCCCATTATTCCAACCAGAGTTTTCCCTAGGGATGAGAATGGCTGCTCTCACCCTACTCTAAAGCTGATTAAAGATTAAGCAATCCCCTCATCTACACTTCCCTACAAATTTCCCCTTTGGAGGGGGCTGACACTGGCATTGGTTATTAGGGGCCCCCCTCGTTCCTACCAGCACCTAACGAGGGGGGAGGCTGGGAGTGACAGTCACCAAGAGGTCAATTCATTCATCTGGCCATGTTATTACAAGTCCAAATTTATTGTCACCAGGCCACATTAGCGCTGGCACAGAGGACGCGAGGTTGCACCCCTACTGAATAAGCAGATAAATGAAAGACATCTGGAGAGCAGAATGAAGGGGCAGATTATTAATGCTGAAATTTAGAAGCCAAGGTCTAAGCCACGAATCCATCAGTGCAACCAGTTATGTCCAATAAATTAGGAGAGATAAGGATTGAAGGATGGTATATTAAAGGCAACATTCATTTCTGAACTGGCACGAGGGCTTGCAGGCATCCTGCCTCTGCAGGGTTAACCCTTGGTGGACAGGGATGTGGTGGAGCTGGGGAGGCAGTGGCTGGGGGGACTAGTTGATGGCTCCCTGCACAGAGCCCACCCTGCTGCCCAATTCGGGGTTGTGCTCGGTGATCACAAGTGGGTGTGATCATGGAGATGGAAGACACTGGACACACGGAATGATGGATATGTGGAATGATGCAGGATACGTGAAGACAGTGCGCACAACGATGGAGCTTGCACAAGAGTGATGGAGTGTGCACAACGAAGGAGTGCACACAAGATGATGGAGCATGCAAGATGATGGAGCGTGCAACATCATGGGAGCGTGCACAAGGATGGAGTGTCCATCATGCCATGTGCATGACAATGGCGTGTGGACACACGTAGGAGAGGCTGGGATGGAAGAGCAGGGCATCCCATAGCCACTGGACAAGGAGTGCAGTGAGTCCTCAGCCCTTCCTGCAGCCCATCCATGCTCCCCAATTAAGAGAGGCCTGGGGGTCTGCGTGGTCTTGTAGTATCTGTGACCTCTGTCCCTGGGCTGCAGTTCAGCCGGCCCAGCTGGTTCTCTGGGAATTCATTACCAAGCAGGACAGGTAAGGACTGAGGGGACAGAGCCTATCTGGGCTCCCCAGTCGCAGGTCGGACAGCTGTCACCAGGATTTGCCCCTCCTGTTCCTCCTGCCCTTAGCATCCAGCTGCATCCCACCCACAGACCCCATTCTAGTCATCCCACCCCACACTGCAGTTCCACCACACCAGCACCTCTTGGTGGCACCTGCCTCAGTTTCCCTAATGACATCACAATGGGATAGCAGGATATGCTTACTTAAGGATACTTCAGTCCCCATCCCACTGACCCTGGGGGTGATGCTGCAGCCTGGCACCCCCATACCCATGAGCCAACCATGTCAGGTACATCCCCTGAGGAAAGCAAGGGGGCATGGAGATCCAGGGACTCGTGACCTGCTTTGTGACATAGCCCTCGTATGGTCCCAGAGACAACTGAGAATCTCCATGACATGACACATGGAAGTAGAAAAAACAGGATGTTTTGCTCCCAAGTAAGCAATTTTGGGGGGCTGACTGCTTGGCAATTGGGGACACCCACCTGTGTCTCCCCTTGGCACCCCAAAATTGGCATTTGGGAGGAGAGATGTGGGCTAAAAAGGGGAGATGATGAAAGAGGGAATTCCCTGATGCTGGCCCAGTAGTAAAGGGGTGTAGGGCAGGAAGGCACTCAGGGCCCCCCAACACTGCCCGAGCCTCTGCCCAGCCCCAAGGCCTCCCAGCAGCCGCAAAGCTCCAGCACTCCCAGTGCTCCCACCAGTATCAGCCTTCCCAGTTCTTCCACCGGTTTCAGCATCTCTCCCCCTCCCTGCGGCATCTCCTGAGCAAATTTCCAACAGCCTCATCTGGCATCTGAGGGATTTGGGATTTGTTTAAGCTCTTTTCACCCGCCGGACTTTAATCGGCGCGTTTGCCTGACCTCCAGCCCCGGTGAAACCACGTCCTGCCGGCGGTGCCGCCGGAGGGTCCTGGCTCGGGGAGATTCCCAGCGCCAAAGCCCAGGGCTGCCCCCAGGATAGCCGGGATTAGCTATCAAATAACTTTGCATTTAAACCCTTTTTAACAGGGCTGGAGGTCGGGAGGGTTAAGGGCAGAGGTTAAGCCTGGCCGCGGCCGGGCGCTGACCCCACGGAGGGGGACGCTCGGGAGGGGACAGGGCGGCACGCGGGACCAGGGGGTGCAGGACCCTCGCCCCAGCCATGC
>NW_008668940.1:0-1379 GCF_000695815.1 Acanthisitta chloris
GAGACTTTGGAATGACAATGGATGAGAAACTCAGAATTAGCTGGCAGTGTTCACTTGCAGCCCAGAAAGCCAATGGAATCCTGGGCTGCATCAAAAGAAATGTGGCTAGCAGGTCAAAAGAGGTGATTTTTCCCCTCTACACTGCTCTCATGAGACCTCTCCTGGAATACTGTGTGCAGTTCTGGTGTCCTCAAGATAAAAAGGACATGGAACTGTTGGAGTAAGTCCAGAGGATGCCATGCTTTTGCTAAGAGGACTGGAGCATCTCCCCTATTACAACAGGCTGATCAAGTTGGGGCTGTTCATCCTGGAGAAGAGAAGGCTGTGTGGAGACCTCATAGTGTATCTGAAAGGTATACAAGGGAGCCAGAGAGGGACTCTTTGTTAGGAACTGCAATGATAGAACAAGGGGTAATGGGTTCAAACTGAAGGAGGGAAAATCTATTATTTTCTCTAAGCCTACCTGGTCCATACAAAGTAATATCATGTCAGAAATCTAGAGCTGTATTTTTAAAATTTTGCTTCCATATTATGTCTTTTGTTTAACTCAGAATATTCCATGCATCATATTTTACCTCCTTTTTGGTGATTTATTCGATGGCTTTAACATGTGTTGGCTCTTTCTTTCATTTTCCCTGCTTATCTGGCAGCCAGAAAGAGCTAGAATGAGGTACAAGTGCAAGTACATACTTTTGGAAAGCATTCTGAAGCATAATATATTGAAATGTTTTATAATGAATCCTTGTTTGCCAGAAAAATATTCAACCATGCCAGAAAATTATCTGTGAGGAATAAGCACTTTTCTACCCCCTTCTTTCCTCCCCCTCTTCCCAATTTGTGTTGCTTGGAAGAGGAGACGAAAAATGGCACAGATGCATGCAGTATTGCACAAAGAGTATATATGGACATTTCAGTCACTGATATTTCCCCATTTTCTGATGCTAATGTAAGATATGTTGGTTTTGCATTTGTAATTAAGATGAACAGATGGTGAAGACTTAGTTTAAAGTAATACTGTACATCCATTAAAATAATCTCTGCTGACAGTGATTCTTTACTATAGCAAGACTTAATTGCATATATAACATGTGTACATCAGAAAGAACTCGGTCTTTAGCCATTTGCTCCATTAGGACAATAGTAAGACAGACGTCACCAAAACAGAATTTGTCCTGGAGACTCCTAAGAGTAACAGATGCATCTCTGCTGACAATATTGGCTTGCTTTAATTAATGAACACTTTATGAATAAAAGAAAGCATAATTTCAGAAAATACACAGGATTTCTTTTGAAAAAAGACACCCACATTTTCAGGGAGGAACATTCAGGAACATGACAGAGGTACATTTTTAACAGATAAATTTGATGTTGCTTACACT